>NC_088399.1:4642308-4743853 GCF_034236695.1 Oncorhynchus nerka
AGGTCAGTAGAGCTAGCTGACGGACTGCAGAGAGAGAGAGAGAGAAGCCCTAAAGAGGTCAGTAGAGCTAGCTGATGGACTGCAGAGAGAGAGAAGACCTAAAGAGGTCAGTAGAGCTAGCTGATGGACTGCAGAGAGAGAGAAGCCCTAAAGAGGTCAGTAGAGCTAGCTGACGGACTGCAGAGAGAGAGAAGACCTAAAGAGGTCAGTGGAGCTAGCTGACGGACTGCAGAGAGAGAGAGAGAGAAGCCCTAAAGAGGTCAGTAGAGCTAGCTGACGGACTGCAGAGAGAGAGAGAGAGAAGCCCTAAAGAGGTCAGTACAGCTAGCTGACGGACTGCAGAGAGAGAGAGAGAGAAGCCCTAAAGAGGTCAGTAGAGCTAGCTGATGGACTGCAGAGAGAGAGAAGACCTAAAGAGGTCAGTAGAGCTAGCTGAAGGACTGCAGAGAGAGAGAAGCCTAAAGAGGTCAGTAGAGCTAGCTGATGGACTGCAGAGAGAGAGAAGCCCTAAAGAGGTCAGTAGAGCTAGCTGATGGACTGCAGAGAGAGAGAAGCCCTAAAGAGGTCAGTAGAGCTAGCTGACGGACTGCAGAGAGAGAGAAGCCCTAAAGAGGTCAGTAGAGCTAGCTGATGGACTGCAAAGAGAAGTTTTAAACTCCCCCTCATAGTCATCTGTAGGTGGAGAATTTTATAGTCTTTATTTATTTAATTGTATAAATATATATTATATTTGAGATTCTTCAAAGTAGACACCCTTTGCCTTGATGACAGGTTTGCAGGAAAAAAAATAGGGACCACAATGGAAATCAGTCCCCACCTTTATTGTGCAATCCCGGTCACTTAAAATGATTTGTGTATGTATATATTTTTAAACTGATACAATCAATCCAAACTGTCCAGTGGTCATTTGATGAAAAGAAAGAGACATCTGGTATAAAACACCAACAAGTTTAATGACATTCAGAGATTGTCAAGCCAAGTCTTCAATACTGGTTAAGCCTATAAGGTAGGGAGGAAGACTTTTTAAATGTTTTTAGTTAACGAGGCAAGTCACTTAAGAACAAATTCTTATTTACGATGGCAGCCTACCGGGGAACAGTGGGTTAACTGCCTTGTTCAGGGGAACAGTGGGTTAACTGCCTTGTTCAGGGGAACAGTGGGTTAACTGCCTTGTTAAAACAGGGGAACAAGTTTAATGACATTTCAGGGAACAGTGGGTTAACTGCCTTGTCTTCAAACAGTGGTTAACTGCCTTGTTCAGGGAACAGTGGGTTAACTGTTTTGTTCAGGGGAACAGTCACTTAACTGAACAAATTCTTCATTTAACAGTGGGTTAGCCTTGTTCGGGGAACAGTGGGTTAACTGCCTTGTTCAGGGGAACAGTGGGTTAACTGCCTTGTTCAGGGGAACAGTGGGTTAACTGCCTTGTTCAGGGGAACAGTGGGTTAACTGCCTTGTTCAGGGGAACAGTGGGTTAACTGCCTTGTTCAGGGGAACAGTGGGTTAACTGCCTTGTTCAGGGGAACAGTGGGTTAACTGCCTTGTTCAGGGGAACAGTGGGTTAACTGCCTTGTTCAGGGGAATAGTGGGTTAACTGCCTTGTTCAGGGGAACAGTGGGTTAACTGCCTTGTTCAGGGGAACAGTGGGTTAACTGCCTTGTTCAGGGGAACAGTGGGTTAACTGCCTTGTTCAGGGGAACAGTGGGTTAACTGCCTTGTTCAGGGGAACAGTGGGTTAACTGCCTTGTTCAGGGGAACAGTGGGTTAACTGCCTTGTTCAGGGGAACAGTGGGTTAACTGCCTTGTTCAGGGGCAGAAGGTATATTTTTACCTTATCAGCTCAGGGACTCGGTTGCTGACCCAACGCTCAAACCAATAGGATACCAGCCGCTGCAAAGATGGGATATCTCCATTTTAGTCGACCGACAGGCCAAGACTTCAATACTGGGAAATCCTACAAGGTAGACAGTAGGGCAGTCCTCAGTGTATTAGTAGTAGAAGGCTGTAGGTCAGTGTATTAGTAGTAGAAGGCTGAAGGTCAGGTCAGTGTATTAGTAGTAGAAGGCTGTAGGTCAGTGTATTAGTAGTAGAAGGCTGTAGGTGACGTCAGTGTATTAGTAGTAGAAGGCTGAAGGTCAGGTCAGTGTATTAGTAGTAGAAGGCTGAAGGTCAGTGTATTAGCAGTAGAAGGCTGTAGGTCAGTGTATTAGTAGTAGAAGGCTGTAGGTCAGTGTATTAGTAGTAGAAGGCTGAAGGTCAGGTCAGTGTATTAGTAGTAGAAGGCTGTAGGTCAGTGTATTAGTAGTAGAAGGCTGTAGGTGACGTCAGTGTATTAGTAGTAGAAGGCTGAAGGTCAGGTCAGTGTATTAGTAGTAGAAGGCTGAAGGTCAGTGTATTAGCAGTAGAAGGCTGAAGGTCAGGTCAGTTTATTAGTAGTAGAAGGCTGAAGGTCAGTGTATTAGTAGTAGAAGGCTGTAGGTCAGTGTATTAGTAGTAGAAGGCTGTAGGTCAGTGTATTAGTAGTAGAAGGCTGAAGGTCAGGTCAGTGTATTAGTAGTAGAAGGCTGTAGGTCAGTGTATTAGTAGTAGAAGGCTGTAGGTGACGTCAGTGTATTAGTAGTAGAAGGCTGAAGGTCAGGTCAGTGTATTAGTAGTAGAAGGCTGAAGGTCAGTGTATTAGCAGTAGAAGGCTGTAGGTCAGTGTATTAGCAGTAGAAGGCTGAAGGTCAGGTCAGTTTATTAGTAGTAGAAGGCTGAAGGTCAGTGTATTAGTAGTAGAAGGCTGTAGGTCAGTGTATTAGCAGTAGAAGGCTGTAGGTCAGTGTATTAGCAGTAGAAGGCTGTAGGTCAGTGTATTAGCAGTAGAAGGCTGTAGGTCAGTGTATTAGCAGTAGACGGCTGTAGGTGACGTCAGTGTATTAGTAGTAGAAGGCTGAAGGTCAGGTCAGTGTATTAGTTGTAGAAGGCTGAAGGTCAGTGTATTGGCAGTAGAAGGCTGTAGGTCAGTGTATTAGCAGTAGAAGGCTGTAGGTCAGTGTATGAGCAGTAGAAGGCTGTAGGTCAGTGTATTAGCAGTAGAAGGCTGAAGGTCAGGTCAGTGTATTAGTAGTAGAAGGCTGAAGGTCAGTGTATTAGTAGTAGAAGGCTGTAGGTCAGTGTATTAGCAGTAGAAGGCTGTAGGTCAGTGTATTAGCAGTAGAAGGCTGTAGGTCAGTGTATTAGCAGTAGAAGGCTGTAGGTCAGTGTATTAGCAGTAGAAGGCTGTAGGTCAGTGTATTAGCAGTAGAAGGCTGTAGGTGACGTCAGTGTATTAGTAGTAGAAGGCTGAAGGTCAGGTCAGTGTATTAGTAGTAGAAGGCTGAAGGTCAGTGTATTGGCAGTAGAAGGCTGTAGGTCAGTGTATTAGTAGTAGAAGGCTGTAGGTCGGGTCAGTGTATTAGCAGTAGAAGGCTGTAGGTCAGTGTATTAGCAGTAGAAGGCTGTAGGTCAGTGTATTAGCAGTAGAAGGCTGAAGGTCAGGTCAGTGTATTAGTAGTAGAAGGCTGAAGGTCAGTGTATTAGTAGTAGAAGGCTGTAGGTCAGTGTATTAGCAGTAGAAGGCTGTAGGTCAGTGTATTAGCAGTAGAAGGCTGTAGGTCAGTGTATTAGCAGTAGAAGGCTGTAGGTCAGTGTATTAGCAGTAGAAGGCTGTAGGTGACGTCAGTGTATTAGTAGTAGAAGGCTGAAGGTCAGGTCAGTGTATTAGTAGTAGAAGGCTGAAGGTCAGTGTATTGGCAGTAGAAGGCTGTAGGTCAGTGTATTAGCAGTAGAAGGCTGTAGGTCAGTGTATTAGCAGTAGAAGGCTGAAGGTCAGGTTAGTGTATTAGTAGTAGAAGGCTGAAGGTCAGTGTATTAGTAGTAGAAGGCTGTAGGTCAGTGTATTAGCAGTAGAAGGCTGTAGGTCAGTGTATTAGCAGTAGAAGGCTGTAGGTCAGTGTATTAGCAGTAGAAGGCTGAAGGTCAGGTCAGTGTATTAGTAGTAGAAGGCTGAAGGTCAGTGTATTAGTAGTAGAAGGCTGTAGGTCAGTGTATTAGCAGTAGAAGGCTGTAGGTCAGTGTATTAGCAGTAGAAGGCTGTAGGTCAGTGTATTAGCAGTACAAGGCTGTAGGTCAGTGTATTAGCAGTAGAAGGCTGTAGGTCAGTGTATTAGCAGTAGAAGGCTGTAGGTGACGTCAGTGTATTAGTAGTAGAAGGCTGAAGGTCAGGTCAGTGTATTAGTAGTAGAAGGCTGAAGGTCAGTGTATTAGTAGTAGAAGGCTGTAGGTCAGGTCAGTGTATTAGTAGTAGAAGGCTGAAGGTCAGTGTATTAGTAGTAGAAGGCTGTAGGTCAGGTCAGTGTATTAGTAGTAGAAGGCTGTAGGTCAGTGTATTAGCAGTAGAAGGCTGAAGGTCAGTGTATTAGTAGTAGAAGGCTGAAGGTCAGTGTATTAGTAGTAGAAGGCTGTAGGTCAGTGTATTAGCAGTAGAAGGCTGTAGGTCAGTGTATTAGCAGTAGACGGCTGTAGGTGACGTCAGTGTATTAGTAGTAGAAGGCTGAAGGTCAGGTCAGTGTATTAGTTGTAGAAGGCTGAAGGTCAGTGTATTGGCAGTAGAAGGCTGTAGGTCAGTGTATTAGCAGTAGAAGGCTGTAGGTCAGTGTATGAGCAGTAGAAGGCTGTAGGTCAGTGTATTAGCAGTAGAAGGCTGAAGGTCAGGTCAGTGTATTAGTAGTAGAAGGCTGAAGGTCAGTGTATTAGTAGTAGAAGGCTGTAGGTCAGTGTATTAGCAGTAGAAGGCTGTAGGTCAGTGTATTAGCAGTAGAAGGCTGTAGGTCAGTGTATTAGCAGTAGAAGGCTGTAGGTCAGTGTATTAGCAGTAGAAGGCTGTAGGTGACGTCAGTGTATTAGTAGTAGAAGGCTGAAGGTCAGGTCAGTG
The DNA here is from genome assembly GCF_034236695.1 of Oncorhynchus nerka. Taxonomy (NCBI): domain Eukaryota; kingdom Metazoa; phylum Chordata; class Actinopteri; order Salmoniformes; family Salmonidae; genus Oncorhynchus; species Oncorhynchus nerka. The sequence goes on from NC_088399.1 coordinate 4,647,263, forward strand.
TATTAGTAGTAGAAGGCTGAAGGTCAGTGTATTGGCAGTAGAAGGCTGTAGGTCAGTGTATTAGCAGTAGAAGGCTGTAGGTCAGTGTATTAGCAGTAGAAGGCTGAAGGTCAGGTTAGTGTATTAGTAGTAGAAGGCTGAAGGTCAGTGTATTAGTAGTAGAAGGCTGTTGGTCAGTGTATTAGCAGTAGAAGGCTGTAGGTCAGTGTATTAGCAGTAGAAGGCTGTAGGTCAGTGTATTAGCAGTAGAAGGCTGTAGGTCAGTGTATTAGTAGTAGAAGGCTGTAGGTCGGGTCAGTGTATTAGCAGTAGAAGGCTGTAGGTCAGTGTATTAGCAGTAGAAGGCTGTAGGTCAGTGTATTAGCAGTAGAAGGCTGTAGGTCAGTGTATTAGCAGTACAAGGCTGTAGGTCAGTGTATTAGCAGTAGAAGGCTGTAGGTCAGTGTAATAGTAGTAGAAGGCTGTAGGTCAGGTCAGTGTATTAGTAGTAGAAGGCTGTAGGTCAGTGTATTAGTAGTAGAAGGCTGTAGGTTAGTCAGTGTTTAGTAGTAGAATTGAAGGTCAGTGTATTAGTAGTAGAAGCTGTTGGGGTCAGGTTTCTGTATAGCACTTTGGTCAGTGTATTAGCAGTAAAGGCTGAAGGTCAGTGTATTAGTAGTAGAAGGCTGAAGGTCAATTAGTAGTTAGGTCAGTGTATTAGCACTGGAAAAAAATAGGTCAGTGTATTAGCAACTGATAGTTGAGGTCAGTGTATTAGCAGTAGAAGGCTGTCCTCCTCAGTGTATTAGCAGTAGAAGGCTGAAGGTCAGGTTAGTGTATTAGTGTAGAATATTGAACACCAGTGTATTAGTAGTAGAAGGCTCTTTCTGTCAGATTAGCAGTTAGAAGGCTGTCCCCTCAGTGTATTAGCAATAGAAGGCTGTAGGTCAGTGTAAAGCAAAAGGCTGAAGGTCAGGTGATTGATTAGTAGTAGAAGGCTGAAGGTCAGTGTATTAGTAGTTCGATGGCCCAGGTCAGTGTATTAGCAGTAGAAATTATCATCTAGTTTATGTATTTGCAGTTTATTAAGGCTGTAGGTCAGTGTCAAGGCAGTACAAGGCTGTAGGTCAGTGTATTAGCAGATCCCCATTAGTTCCTGTAATAGGCAGCAGAAGGCTGTTCAGGGGTTTATTATGGATCCCCATTAGTAGTAGAAGGCTTTAGGTCAGTGTATTAGTATTAGAAGGCTGTAAGGTCAGGTCAGTGTATTTAGTAGAAGGCTGAAGGTCATTATTAGTAGTAGAAGGCTGTAGGTCAGGTCAGTGTTTAGTGTAGAAGGCTGTAGGTCAGTGTATTAGCAGTTCCTGCTGAAGGTCAGTGTATTAGTAGTAGAAGGCTGAAGGTCAGTGTATTAGTAGTCAAGGCTGTAGGTCAGTGTATTTCCTGGAAGGCTGTAGGTCAGTGTATTAGCAGTAGAAGGCTGTAGGTCAGTCCTATTAGCAGTAGATCCCTGTAGGTCAGTGTATTAGTAGTAGAAGGCTGTCTTCCTGGGGTTTATTAGGATCCCCAAGTTCTGTCAGGTCAGTGTATTAGCTGGGCTTTATTAGGTCAGTGTATTAGTAGTAGAAGGCTGTAGGTCAGGTCAGTGTATTAGCAGTAGAAGGCTGTAGGTCAGTGTATTAGCAGTAGAAGGCTGTAGGTCAGTGTATTAGTAGTAGAAGGCATGTAGGTCAGTGTATTACTAGTAGAAGGCTGAAGGTCAGTGTATTAGTAGTAGAAGGCTGTAGGTTAGTCAGTGTTTAAGAATTGACATGTGTCTATACCTGCATTGCTTGCTGTTGGGGTTTTAGGCTGGGTTTCTGTATAGCACTTTGTGACACCGGCTGATGTTCCTAAAAAGGGCTTTATAAATCCATTTGATTGATTGGCTGATTGATTCATTACGTTATTAAATGCATTGTCATACAGCACAAGACTAACTTCCACTGGACAAAAAATAATCTGATACTAACTGATAGTTGAGGTCCTTTTCATTTCCAAAGGTCTGTCCTCCTCACTGTTAGTTTCTGTTGTAGACGGGTGTCCTCATTCTGCTAGAATATTAAACACCCAGATAACCACTGTATCCTCTTTCTGCTACTAGATTAGCCTATTTAGCTAGCCTTTCCCCTGACTAATTGTAGCCTAACCAATATCAAAAACGGAGGATCAGTGAAAACTCAAATCTGACATTGATTGATTTATCAAGGATCCCCATTAGTTCCTGTACAAACAGCAGCACTGAAATTATCATCTAGTTTATCTATTTGTATTTATTATGGATCCCCATTAGTTCCTGTCAAGGCAGCAGCTACTCTTCCTGGGGTTTATTATGGATCCCCATTAGTTCCTGTCAAGGCAGCAGCTACTCTTCCTGGGGTTTATTATGGATCCCCATTAGTTCCTGCCAAGGCAGCAGCTACTCTTCCTGGGGTTTATTATGGATCCCCATTAGTTCCTGTCAAGGCAGCAGCTACTCTTCCTGGGGTTTATTATGGATCCCCATTAGTTCCTGTCAAGGCAGCAGCTACTCTTCCTGGGGTTTATTATGGATCCCCATTAGTTCCTGCCAAAGCAGCAGCTACTATTCCTGGGGTTTATTATGGATCCCCATTAGTTCCTGTCAAGGCAGCAGCTACTCTTCCTGGGGTTTATTATGGATCCCCATTAGTTCCTGTCAAGGCAGCAGCTACTCTTCCTGGGGTTTATTATGGATCCCCATTAGTTCCTGCCAAGGCAGCAGCTACTCTTCCTGGGGTTTATTATGGATCCCCATTAGTTCCTGCCAAGGCAGCAGCTACTCTTCCTGGGGTTTATTATGGATCCCCATTAGTTCCTGTCAAGGCAGCAGCTACTCTTCCTGGGGTTTATTATGGATCCCCATTAGTTCCTGCCAAAGCAGCAGCTACTCTTCCTGGGGTTTATTATGGATCCCCATTAGTTCCTGTCAAGCAGCAGCTACTCTTCCTGGGGTTTATTATGGATCCCCATTAGTTCCTGCCAAAGCAGCAGCTACTCTTCCTGGGGTTTATTATGGATCCCCATTAGTTCCTGTCAAGGCAGCAGCTACTCTTCCTGGGGTTTATTATGGATCCCCATTAGTTCCTGTCAAGGCAGCAGCTACTCTTCCTGGGGTTTATTATGGATCCCCATTAGTTCCTGCCAAAGCAGCAGCTACTCTTCCTGGGGTTTATTATGGATCCCCATTAGTTCCTGTCAAGGCAGCAGCTACTCTTCCTGGGGTTTATTATGGATCCCCATTAGTTCCTGTCAAGGCAGCAGCTACTCTTCCTGGGGTTTATTATGGATCCCCATTAGTTCCTGCCAAGGCAGCAGCTACTCTTCCTGGGGTTTATTATGGATCCCCATTAGTTCCTGTCAAAGCAGCAGCTACTCTTCCTGGGGTTTATTATGGATCCCCATTAGTTCCTGTCAAGGCAGCAGCTACTCTTCCTGGGGTTTATTATGGATCCCCATTAGTTCCTGTCAAGGCAGCAGCTACTCTTCCTGGGGTTTATTATGGATCCCCATTAGTTCCTGCCAAGGCAGCAGCTACTCTTCCTGGGGTTTATTATGGATCCCCATTAGTTCCTGCCAAAGCAGCAGCTACTCTTCCTGGGGTTTATTATGGATCCCCATTAGTTCCTGTCAAAGCAGCAGCTACTCTTCCTGGGGTTTATTATGGATCCCCATTAGTTCCTGCCAAGGCAGCAGCTACTCTTCCTGGGGTTTATTATGGATCCCCATTAGTTCCTGTCAAGGCAGCAGCTACTCTTCCTGGGGTTTATTATGGATCCCCATTAGTTCCTGCCAAAGCAGCAGCTACTCTTCCTGGGGTTTATTATGGATCCCCATTAGTTCCTGCCAAAGCAGCAGCTACTCTTCCTGGGGTTTATTATGGATCCCCATTAGTTCCTGTCAAGGCAGCAGCTACTCTTCCTGGGCTCCAGCAATATTAAGGCAATTTTACAGCTTTAAAAACATTACAATACATTCACAACAAGTGAGACTCTACTACCTCATATCTACAACGCAAAGTCCATGTGTGCGTATGTTTCTGTTGCCCTAATTTTACTACTTGCCTCAGGTAGTTGATGTGGAATACAGTTCCATGTAGTCATGGCTTTATGTAGTACTGTGTGCCTCTCATAGTCTGTTCTGGACTTTGGGACTGTGAAGAGACCTCTGGTGGCATGTCTTCTGGGGTATGTATGGGTGTGCCAGTAGTTCAAACAGACAGCTTGGTGCATTCAACATGTCAATAGTTCTCATAAATACAAGTCGTGATGAAGTCAATCTCTCCTCCAATTTGAGCCAGGAGAGAACTGCATATTATTAATGTTAGCTCTCTGTTTATCCACATTATAGCAGGCGGTGTAAAGCCACAACACCCTCTGTGTTCTGTTAGACAGGTAACTCTTTATCTACATTATAGCAGGGGGTGTAAAGCCATAACACCCTCTGTGTTCTGTTAGACAGGTAACTCTTTATCTACATTATAGCAGGGGGTGTAAAGCCATAACACCCTCTGTGTTCTCTTAGACAGGTAACTCTTTATCCACAATATAGCAGAGGGTGTAAAGCCATAACACATACGTTATTCCAGCAGCAGACTATGATTGATAATGACAAAAGCCGCACTGAAGTCTAACAAGACAGTCCCCACAATCATTTTATCATCCATTTCACTCAGACAATCATCAGTCATTTGTGTAAGTGCTGTGCTTGTTGAATGTCCTTCCCTTTAAAAGCACGCTGAAATTCTGTTGTCAATTTGTTTACAGGAAGATTGCATTGTATCTGGTCAAACACCATTTTTTCCAAAAGTTTATTAAGGGTTGCTAACAGACTGATTGGTTGGCTATTTGAGCCAGTGAAGGTGGCTTTACTATTCTTAGGTACCGGAATGACTTTTGCTTCCCTCCAGGCTTGAGGGCACATACTTTCTAGTAGGCTTAGACTGAAGAGATGGCAAATAGGAGTGGCAATATCATCCGCTATCATCCTCAGTAACTTTCCATCCAAGTTGTCAGACCTTTTTGTCCTGTCATTGTTGATAGTACTTATTTGACAATACTTTTTTCACCTCTTCCACACTAACTTCAAAATTACAACGCTTGTCTTCCATAATTTGGTCAGATATACTTGGATGTGTAGTGTCAGTGTTTGTTGCTGGCCTGTAATGCCAAAAGTTGCTAAACTTGCCTATGAAAAAAAATCATTAAAGTAGTTGGCAATATCAGTGGGTTTTGTGATGAATGAGCCATCTGATTCAATGAATGATGTATCTGAGTTTGCTTTTTTTTCCAATCCTTTGTTTCTTGTTTTCCTTTTGTTGAGGGTTGGCCCCTGGATACGTGAATAACTACTTCCTGTCTGACGTGGCCCTTCGTATTGTTGCTGAGATGATAATCAAATAGGCAGCTTCCTCTCTCTCTCTCCCCATTTCTCTCCTCATCTTTCTCTCTCTCCCCGTCTCTCTCTCCCCGTCTCTCTCTCCCCATCTCTCTCTCGCTACCCGTCTCTCTCTCTACCCGTCTCTCTCTCTCCCCATCTCTCTCTCGCTACCCATCTCTCCCCGCCTCTCTCTCTCCCCATCTCCCCATTTCTCTCTCCCCATCTCTCTCTCCCCATCTCTCTCCCCCCTGCTCTGTTGGGTGTGACTGGGTTCAAATACTATTTTAAATCAAACTGTGTTTGATTGAGCTTGCCATGGTGTATTGGAACTAATAGAAAAGTCCCAAAAGTGCAAACCCAATGGGCACCGGTCAAAAGTAGTGCACTATGTAGAGAATAGGGTGCCATTTGAGTTCCAGACCAAGGGAACAATTTAACATTAGAGTGAGAAACACCAGCACAGGAAGTGGCCATGTTAGAATCAGCCAATCAGCAGTTAGGATGTAATAGCCAGCCAATCACTACAGTTAGGATGATAGAGCAGGCTAATTACAACAGTTTGGGATGTTAAAGCCAGCCAATCACTATATTTAGGATGTTAAAGCCAGCCAATCACTATAGTTAGGATGTTAAAGCCAGCCAATCACTACAGTTAGGATGATAGAGCCAGCCAATCACTATAGTTAGGATGTTAAAGCCAGCCAATCACTACAGTTAGGATGATAGAGCCAGCCAGTCACTATAGTTAGGATGTTAAAGCCACCCAGAGAGAGACAGAGGGGAAAGGAATTGCCAAAAGGAAGTTCAAGTACAGTTTTAAACGTTCTAGCCAGCCTCCCAGCATGCAGTGTGAAGTGGGATATGAGTGTTCTTTAGCAGCTCTGCTGAAATGGTGACCAGTGTGTGTGGAGGGGGGTGGGCTACAGCTGACGACTGCACCAAAAGGGAAAGTATGCCACTGGCTACACAAGCCTAACTGGGGCATCAGTACTCTGGTACTACCTCCTACGTGATGTCATAAGTCCTAGGTACGTCTGGAGAGAACCAGCAGGGAACCACTGTGATTAGACTGACCATAGAGGAGACCTGTCCAGACCTGGCACTGTGATTAGACTGACCATAGAGGAGACCTGTCCAGCCCTGGCACTGTGATTAGACTGTCCATAGAGACCTGTCCAGCCCTGTGATTAGACTGACCATAGAGGAGACCTGTCCAGACCTGGCACTGTGATTAGACTGACCATAGAGGAGACCTGTCCAGCCCTGGCACTGTGATTAGACTGTCCATAGAGACCTGTCCAGCCCTGTGATTAGACTGACCATAGAGGAGACCTGTCCAGCCCTGGCACTGTGATTAGACTGTCCATAGAGGAGACCTGTCCAGCCCTGTAATTAGACTGACCATAGAGGAGACCTGTCCAGCCCTGTGATTAGACTGACCATAGAGGAGACCTGTCCAGCCCTGTGATTAGACTGTCCATAGAGGAGACCTGTCCAGCCCTGTGATTAGACTGACCATAGAGGAGACCTGTCCAGCCCTGTGATTAGACTGACCATAGAGGAGACCTGTCCAGCCCTGTGATTAGACTGTCCATAGAGGAGACCTGTCCAGCCCTGTGATTAGACTGACCATAGAGGAGACCTGTCCAGCCCTGGCACTGTGATTAGACTGACCATAGAGGAGACCTGTCCAGCCCTGTGATTAGACTGACCATAGAGGAGACCTGTCCAGACCTGTGATTAGACTGACCATAGAGGAGACCTGTCCAGACCTGGCACTGTGATTAGACTGACCATAGAGGAGACCTGTTCAGACCTGGCACTGTGATTAGACTGACCATAGAGGAGACCTGTCCAGCCCTGGCACTGTGATTAGACTGACCATAGAGGAGACCTGTCCAGACACCACAATCAATGCTTGCGTCTATAGAAATACTGCCTTCTATCCTGTTGTACTCTGGACTATATTATGGATCGCCAGACAGACGGCACTATCCAGATAGTCAACTTAACAGGGTACAATATCCCCATACAGTACCGTTCTTTAGACTGAGATAAAAATAAAAAGAGGCCTCTGGTCCGTCCCAAATGGAGAACACTGTCAGATGACAGACAAGGTTAAAAGAGTTCGTACATCGATGCATTGAGGTCAGACCTACTTTATACAACAGACACGTAGACAGTAGAACCTCCTGGATTCATTGAGGTCTGTTGTAGAGCACTAGATGTAGATGTTAAAGCCTCCTGGATCCATTGAGGTCAGACCTACTTTATACAACAGACAGTAGAACCTCCTGGATCCGTTGAGGTCAGACCTAATTTATACAACAGACAGTAGAACCTCCTGGATCCGTTGAGGTCAGACCTACTTTATACAACAGACAGTAGAACCTCCTGGATCCATTGAGGTCAGACCTACTTCATACAACAGACAGTAGAACCTCCTGGATCCGTTGAGGTCAGACCTACTTTATACAACAGACACATAGACAGTAGAACCTCCTGGATCTGTTGAGGTCAGACCTACTTTATACAACAGACACATAGACAGTAGAACCTCCTGGATCTGTTGAGGTCAGACCTACTTTATACAACAGACACATAGACAGTAGAACCTCCTGGATCTGTTGAGGTCAGACCTACTTTATACAACAGACACATAGACAGTAGAACCTCCTGGATCTGTTGAGGTCAGACCTACTTTATACAACAGACATAGACAGTAGAACCTCCTGGATCTGTTGAGGTCTGTTGTAGAGCACTAGATGTAGATGTTAAAGCCTCCTGGATCCATTGAGGTCAGACCTACTTCATACAACAGACATATACAATGGGGCAAAAAAGTATTTAGTCAGCCACCAATTGTTCTCCCACTTAAAAAGTTCTCCCACTTAAAAAGATGAGAGAGGCCTGTCATTTTCATCATAGGTACACTTCAACTATGACAGACAAAATGAGGGGAAAAAATCCAGGAAATCACATTCTAGGATTTTTAATTAATTTATTTGCAAATTATGGTGGAAAATAAGTATTTGGTCAATAACAACAGTTTATCTCAATACTTTGTTGTATACCCTTTGTTGGCAATGACAGAGGTCAAACGTTTTCTGTAAGTCTTCACAAGGTTTTCACACACTGTTGCTGGTATTTTTGGCCCATTCCTCCAGGCAGATCTCCTCTAGAGCAGTGATGTTTTGGGGCTGTTGCTGGGCAACACAGACTTTCAATTCCCTCCAAAGATTTTCTATGGGGTTGAGATCTGGAGACTGGCTAGGCCACTCCAGGACCTTGAAATGCTTCTTACGAAGCCACTCCTTCGTTGCCCGGGCGGTGTGTTTGGGATCATTGTCATGCTGAAAGACCCAGTCACGTTTCATCTTCAATGCCCTTGCCGATGGAAAGAGGTTTTCACTCAAAATCTCACAATACATAGCCCCATTCATTCTTTCCTTTACACGGATCAGTCGTCCTGGTCCCTTTGCAGAAAAACAGCCCCAAAGCATGATGTTTCCACCCCCATGCTTCACAGTAGGTATGGTGTTCTTTGGATGCAACTCAGCATTCTTTGTCCTCCAAACACGACGAGTTGAGTTTTTACCAAAAAGTTATATTTTGGTTTCATCTGACCATATGACATTCTCCCAATCTTCTTCTGGATCATCCAAATGCTCTCTAGCAAACTTCAGACGGGCCTGGACATGTACTGGCTTAAGCAGGGGGACACGTCTGGCACTGCAGGATTTGAGTCCCTGGTGGCGTAGTGTGTTACTGATGGTAGGCTTTATTACTTTGGTCCCAGCTCTCTGCAGGTCATTCACTAGGTCCCCCCGTGTGGTTCTGGGATTTTTGCTCACCCTTCTTGTGATCATTTTGACCCCACGGGGTGAGATCTTGCGTGGAGCCCCAGATCGAGGGAGATTATCAGTGGCCTTGTATGTCTTCCATTTCCTAATAATTGCTCCCACAGTTGATTTCTTCAAACCAAGCTGCTTACCTATTGCAGATTCAGTCTTCCCAGCCTGGTGCAGGTCTACAATTTTGTTTCTGGTGTCCTTTGACAGCTCTTTGGTCTTGGCCATAGTAGAGTTTGGAGTGTGACTGTTTGAGGTTGTGGACAGATGTCTTTTATACTGATAACAAGTTCAAACAGGTGCTATTAATACAGGTAACGAGTGGAGGACAGAGGAGCCTCTTAAAGAAGAATTTACAGGTCTGTGAGAGCCAGAAATCTTGCTTGTTTGTAGGTGACCAAATACTTATTTTCCACCATAATTTGCAAATAATGTGTGATTTTCTGGATTTTCTGGATTGTTTTCTTCTCATTTTGTCTGTCATAGTTGAAGTGTACCTATGATGAAAATTACAGGCCTCTCTCATCTTTTTAAGTGGGAGAACTTGCACAATTGGTGGCTGACTAAATACTTGTTTGCCCCACTGTAGATGTTAAAGCCTCCTGGATCCGTTGAGGTCAGACCTACTTTATACAACAGACACATAGACAGTAGAGCCTCCTGGATCCATTGAGGTCTGTTGTAGAGCACTAGATGTAGATGTTAAAGCCTCCTGGATCCATTGAGGTCTGTTGTAGAGCACTAGATGTAGACGTTAAAGCCTCCTGGATCTGTTGAGGTCTGTTGTAGAGCACTAGATGTAGATGTTAAAGCCTCCTGGATCTGTCGAGGTCTGTTGTAGAGCACTAGATGTAGATGTTAAAGCCTCCTGGATCCGTTGAGGTCAGACCTACTTTATACAACAGACACATAGACAGTAGAGCCTCCTGGATCCATTGAGGTCTGTTGTAGAGCACTAGATGTAGATGTTAAAGCCTCCTGGATCCATTGAGGTATGTTGTAGAGCACTAGATGTAGATGTTAAAGCCTCCTGGATCTGTTGAGGTCTGTTGTAGAGCACTAGATGTATATGTTAAAGCCTCCTGGATCTGTTGAGGTCTGTTGTAGAGCACTAGATGTAGATGTTAAAGCCTCCTGGATCCATTGAGGTCTGTTGTAGAGCACTAGATGTAGATGTTAAAGCCTCCTGGATCTGTTGAGGTCTGTTGTAGAGCACTAGATGTAGATGTTAAAGCCTCCTGGATCTGTTGAGGTCTGTTGTAGAGCACTAGATGTAGATGTTAAAGCCTCCTGGATCCATTGAGGTCTGTTGTAGAGCACTAGATGTAGATGTTAAAGCCTCCTGGATCTGTTGAGGTCTGTTGTAGAGCACTAGATGTAAATGTTAAAGCCTCCTGGATCTGTCGAGGTCTGTTGTAGAGCACTAGATGTAGATGTTAAAGCCTCCTGGATCCATTGAGGTCTGTTGTAGAGCACTAGATGTAGATGTTAAAGCCTCCTGGATCTGTTGAGGTCTGTTCTAGAGCACTAGATGTAGATGTTAAAGCCTCCTGGATCTGTTGAGGTCTGTTGTAGAGCACTAGATGTAGATGTTAAAGCCTGGATCCATTGAGGTCTGTTGTAGAGCACTAGATGTAGATGTTAAAGCCTCCTGGATCTGTTGAGGTCTGTTGTAGAGCACTAGATGTAGATGTTAAAGCCTCCTGGATCTGTTGAGGTCTGTTGTAGAGCACTAGATGTAGATGTTAAAGCCTCCTGGATCCATTGAGGTCTGTTGTAGAGCACTAGATGTAGATGTTAAAGCCTCCTGGATCTGTTGAGGTCTGTTGTAGAGCACTAGATGTAGATGTTAAAGCCTCCTGGATCCATTGAGGTCTGTTGTAGAGCACTAGATGTAGATGTTAAAGCCTGGATCCATTGAGGTCTGTTGTAGAGCACTAGATGTAGATGTTAAAGCCTCCTGGATCTGTTGAGGTCTGTTGTAGAGCACTAGATGTAGATGTTAAAGCCTCCTGGATCTGTTGAGGTCTGTTGTAGAGCACTAGATGTAGATGTTAAAGCCTCCTGGATCTGTTGAGGTCTGTTGTAGAGCACTAGATGTAGATGTTAAAGCCTCCTGGATCTGTTGAGGTCTGTTGTAGAGCACTAGATGTAGATGTTAAAGCCTCCTGGATCTGTTGAGGTCTGTTGTAGAGCACTAGATGTAGATGTTAAAGCCTCCTGGATCTGTTGAGGTCTGTTGTAGAGCACTAGATGTAGATGTTAAAGCCTCCTGGATCTGTTGAGGTCTGTTGTAGAGCACTAGATGTAGATGTTAAAGCCTCCTGGATCCGTTGAGGTCTGTTGTAGAGCACTAGATGTAGATGTTAAAGCCTCCTGGATCTGTTGAGGTCTGTTGTAGAGCACTAGATGTAGATGTTAAAGCCTCCTGGATCTGTTGAGGTCTGTTGTAGAGCACTAGATGTAGATGTTAAAGCCTCCTGGATCTGTTGAGGTCTGTTGTAGAGCACTAGATGTAGATGTTAAAGCCTCCTGGATCTGTTGAGGTCTGTTGTAGAGCACTAGATGTAGATGTTAAAGCCTCCTGGATCTGTTGAGGTCTGTTGTAGAGCACTAGATGTAGATGTTAAAGCCTCCTGGATCTGTTGAGGTCTGTTGTAGAGCACTAGATGTAGATGTTAAAGCCTCCTGGATCTGTTGAGGTCTGTTGTAGAGCACTAGATGTAGATGTTAAAGCCTCCTGGATCCATTGAGGTCTGTTGTAGAGCACTAGATGTAGATGTTAAAGCCTCCTGGATCTGTCGAGGTCTGTTGTAGAGCACTAGATGTAGATGTTAAAGCCTCCTGGATCCGTTGAGGTCAGACACTAGATTTTATACAACAGACACATAGACAGTAGAGCCTCCTGGATCCATTGAGGTCTGTTGTAGAGCACTAGATGTAGATGTTAAAGCCTCCTGGATCCATTGAGGTATGTTGTAGAGCACTAGATGTAGATGTTAAAGCCTCCTGGATCTGTTGAGGTCTGTTGTAGAGCACTAGATGTATATGTTAAAGCCTCCTGGATCTGTTGAGGTCTGTTGTAGAGCACTAGATGTAGATGTTAAAGCCTCCTGGATCCATTGAGGTCTGTTGTAGAGCACTAGATGTAGATGTTAAAGCCTCCTGGATCTGTTGAGGTCTGTTGTAGAGCACTAGATGTAGATGTTAAAGCCTCCTGGATCTGTTGAGGTCTGTTGTAGAGCACTAGATGTAGATGTTAAAGCCTCCTGGATCCATTGAGGTCTGTTGTAGAGCACTAGATGTAGACGTTAAAGCCTCCTGGATCTGTTGAGGTCTGTTGTAGAGCACTAGATGTAAATGTTAAAGCCTCCTGGATCTGTTGAGGTCTGTTGTAGAGCACTAGATGTAGATGTTAAAGCCTCCTGGATCCATTGAGGTCTGTTGTAGAGCACTAGATGTAGATGTTAAAGCCTCCTGGATCTGTTGAGGTCTGTTCTAGAGCACTAGATGTAGATGTTAAAGCCTCCTGGATCTGTTGAGGTCTGTTGTAGAGCACTAGATGTAGATGTTAAAGCCTGGATCCATTGAGGTCTGTTGTAGAGCACTAGATGTAGATGTTAAAGCCTCCTGGATCTGTTGAGGTCTGTTGTAGAGCACTAGATGTAGATGTTAAAGCCTCCTGGATCTGTTGAGGTCTGTTGTAGAGCACTAGATGTAGATGTTAAAGCCTCCTGGATCCATTGAGGTCTGTTGTATCCTCCTGGATCTGTTGAGGTCTGTTGTAGAGCACTAGATGTAGATGTTAAAGCCTCCTGGATCTGTTGAGGTCTGTTGTAGAGCACTAGATGTAGATGTTAAAGCCTGGATCCATTGAGGTCTGTTGTAGAGCACTAGATGTAGATGTTAAAGCCTCTGGATCTGTTGAGGTCTGTTGTAGAGCACTAGATGTAGATGTTAAAGCCTCCTGGATCTGTTGAGGTCTGTTGTAGAGCACTAGATGTAGATGTTAAAGCCTCCTGGATCTGTTGAGGTCTGTTGTAGAGCACTAGATGTAGATGTTAAAGCCTCCTGGATCTGTTGAGGTCTGTTGTAGAGCACTAGATGTAGATGTTAAAGCCTCCTGGATCTGTTGAGGTCTGTTGTAGAGCACTAGATGTAGATGTTAAAGCCTCCTGGATCTGTTGAGGTCTGTTGTAGAGCACTAGATGTAGATGTTAAAGCCTCCTGGATCTGTTGAGGTCTGTTGTAGAGCACTAGATGTAGATGTTAAAGCCTCCTGGATCTGTTGAGGTCTGTTGTAGAGCACTAGATGTAGATGTTAAAGCCTCCTGGATCTGTTGAGGTCTGTTGTAGAGCACTAGATGTAGATGTTAAAGCCTCCTGGATCTGTTGAGGTCTGTTGTAGAGCACTAGATGTAGATGTTAAAGCCTCCTGGATCTGTTGAGGTCTGTTGTAGAGCACTAGATGTAGATGTTAAAGCCTCCTGGATCTGTTGAGGTCTGTTGTAGAGCACTAGATGTAGATGTTAAAGCCTCCTGGATCTGTTGAGGTCTGTTGTAGAGCACTAGATGTAGATGTTAAAGCCTCCTGGATCTGTTGAGGTCTGTTGTAGAGCACTAGATGTAGATGTTAAAGCCTCCTGGATCCGTTGAGGTCTGTTGTAGAGCACTAGATGTAGATGTTAAAGCCTCCTGGATCTGTTGAGGTCTGTTGTAGAGCACTAGATGTAGATGTTAAAGCCTCCTGGATCTGTTGAGGTCTGTTGTAGAGCACTAGATGTAGATGTTAAAGCCTCCTGGATCTGTTGAGGTCTGTTGTAGAGCACTAGATGTAGATGTTAAAGCCTCCTGGATCTGTTGAGGTCTGTTGTAGAGCACTAGATGTAGATGTTAAAGCCTCCTGGATCTGTTGAGGTCTGTTGTAGAGCACTAGATGTAGATGTTAAAGCCTCCTGGATCCGTTGAGGTCTGTTGTAGAGCACTAGATGTAGATGTTAAAGCCTCCTGGATCCGTTGAGGTCTGTTGTAGAGCACTAGATGTAGATGTTAAAGCCTCCTGGATCCATTGAGGTCTGTTGTAGAGCACTAGATGTAGATGTTAAAGCCTCCTGGATCTGTTGAGGTCTGTTGTAGAGCACTAGATGTAGATGTTAAAGCCTCCTGGATCTGTTGAGGTCTGTTGTAGAGCACTAGATGTAGATGTTAAAGCCTCCTGGATCTGTTGAGGTCTGTTGTAGAGCACTAGATGTAGATGTTAAAGCCTCCTGGATCTGTTGAGGTCTGTTGTAGAGCACTAGATGTAGATGTTAAAGCCTCCTGGATCTGTTGAGGTCTGTTGTAGAGCACTAGATGTAGATGTTAAAGCCTCCTGGATCTGTTGAGGTCTGTTGTAGAGCACTAGATGTAGATGTTAAAGCCTCCTGGATCTGTTGAGGTCTGTTGTAGAGCACTAGATGTAGATGTTAAAGCCTCCTGGATCTGTTGAGGTCTGTTGTAGAGCACTAGATGTAGATGTTAAAGCCTCCTGGATCCGTTGAGGTCTGTTGTAGAGCACTAGATGTAGATGTTAAAGCCTCCTGGATCCGTTGAGGTCTGTTGTAGAGCACTAGATGTAGATGTTAAAGCCTCCTGGATCTGTTGAGGTCTGTTGTAGAGCACTAGATGTAGATGTTAAAGCCTCCTGGATCTGTTGAGGTCTGTTGTAGAGCACTAGATGTAGATGTTAAAGCCTCCTGGATCTGTTGAGGTCTGTTGTAGAGCACTAGATGTAGATGTTAAAGCCTCCTGGATCTGTTGAGGTCTGTTGTAGAGCACTAGATGTAGATGTTAAAGCCTCCTGGATCTGTTGAGGTCTGTTGTAGAGCACTAGATGTAGATGTTAAAGCCTCCTGGATCTGTTGAGGTCTGTTGTAGAGCACTAGATGTAGATTTATTTATCTAATTGTATTTATATTTATTTATATGCACCTTAATCAACATCAATATTACAATAACGCAACATTCATGTTTATGTGCCGGGGTTAGCCAAAAGCTAATTAGCACCCGTAGTCCCTGGGTGGGTAAGGTTCCTTAACACAGCCACTATACAAAAACACACTAAAACAACATATCAAATACATTACATCAGATAATATATCATTCAAACAACAATGCTGTCATCAACTGTCATCTGATATATGAGGAACCACTGATAACGTGTGTGTACAGGTTTGGATAGATTTGAGCCATGTTTTGAATGTAAATTTAAAAGTACAATAATCAGTGTAGCTTCTCTAATCCAATGGCGTTGCATTCCTGTATATCGTAGCTCTAACAGAGCAGACTGATTGGCCCATTTTACTGTGTTGAAAAGGGACAACGTTTTCCCCTCTAGTCACTGCCCTTGTTCTCCTGGAGGTGCTTTCCTTCAGCATGATATGCCGGCATAGAGGAGGAGGAGGGGCAAGACCATGCAGGATCTTAAAGACAAGGCTTGCATCTACATACTGCTTAAAGCTACCCAGACAAAATCAATTATTTTTTGTAAATGATATGACATTGGTGGTAACTGTTGGGTTTGTTATCAAAAATCTTTTGTTTGTAGAGTGAATTCAATTGGTTTCAGAATAGCAGCTCCTGCTTGTGACCAGCATGTGAGGTAATATTTTAGACGTGGGGAGATCACAGCATGCAGGAGGCAGGGCCTCCAGACGACGAAAAGGTCTGATCAACCTGAAGTTGGATAATCCAAACTTGACCGTGTTTAACCACCTTCTTCACATGTTTCTGAAACGTCAAGTTGGAGTCCAACATGACACCAAGATACCTGAAGTTAGACACAACGTTCAGATTCATCCCATTAACCAGAACAGCTAGTTGGAGCCCAAAATGACACCAAGATACCTGAAGTTAAACACAACGTTCAGATTCATCCCATTAACCAGAACAGCTAGTTGGAGCCCAAAATGACACCAAGATACCTGAAGTTAGACACAACGTTCAGATTCATCCCATTAACCAGAACAGCAAGTTGGAGTCCAACGTGACACCAAGATACCTGAAGTTAGACACAACGTTCAGATTCTCCCATTAACTTTAGTTTACTGACTTTATTGGCCTTACTGGGTGGATAGGAACCTGCTGGCCTTACTGGGTGGCTAGGAACCAGCTGGCCTTAGTGAGTCTATAGGAACATTAGCCTGCTGGCCTTACTGGGTGGATAGGAACCTGCTGGCCTTACTGAGTCTATAGGAACATTAGCCTGCTGGCCTTACTGGGTGGATAGGAACCTGCTGGCCTTACTGGGTGGATAGGAACCTGCTGGCCTTACTGGGTGGATAGGAACCTGCTGGCCTTACTGAGTCTATAGGAACATTAGCCTGCTGGCCTTACTGAGTCTATAGGAACATTAGCCTGCTGGCCTTACTGAGTCTATAGGAACATTAGCCTGCTGGCCTTACTGAGTCTATAGGAACATTAGCCTGCTGGCCTTACTGGGTGGATAGGAACCTGCTGGCCTTACTGAGTCTATAGGAACATTAGCCTGCTGGCCTTACTGGGTGGCTAGGAACCAGCTGGCCTTACTGAGTCTATAGGAACATTAGCCTGCTGGCCTTACTAGGTGGCTAGGAACCTGCTGGCCTTACTGAGTCTATAGGAACATTAGCCTGCTGGCCTTACTGGGTGGATAGGAACCTGCTGGCCTTACTGAGTGGATAGGAACCTGCTGGCCTTACTGAGTCTATAGGAACATTAGCCTGCTGGCCTTACTGGGTGGCTAGGAACCAGCTGGCCTTACTGAGTCTATAGGAACATTAGCCTGCTTGCCTTACTGGGTGGATAGGAACCTGCTGGCCTTACTGAGTCTATAGGAACATTAGCCTGCTAGCCTTACTGAGTATATAGAAACATTAGCCTGCTGGCCTTACTGGGGGGCTAGGAACCAAATGGCCTTACTGAGTCTATAGGAACATTAGCCTGCTGGCCTTACTGGGTGAATAGGAACATTAGCCTGCTGGCCTTACTGGGGGGCTAGGAACCTGCTGGCCTTACTGAGTCTATAGGAACATTAGCCTGCTGGCCTTACTGGGTGGATAGGAACCTGCTGGCCTTACTGGGTGGCTAGGAACCTGCTGGCCTTACTGAGTCTATAGGAACATTAGCCTGCTGGCCTTACTGGGTGGATAGGAACCTGCTGGCCTTACTGGGTGGCTAGGAACCTGCTGGCCTTACTGAGTCTATAGGAACATTAGCCTGCTGGCCTTACTGGGTAGGTAGGAACCTGCTGGCCTTACTGAGTCTATAGGAACATTAGCCTGCTGGCCTTACTGGGTGGATAGGAACCTGCTGGCCTTACTGGGTGGCTAGGAACCTGCTGGCCTTACTGAGTCTATAGGAACATTAGCCTGCTGGCCTTACTGGGTAGGTAGGAACCTGCTGGCCTTACTGAGTCTATAGGAACATTAGCCTGCTGGCCTTACTGGGTGGCTAGGAACCAGCAGGCTAATGGGTGGATAGGAACCTGCTGGCCTTACTGAGTCGATAGGAACATTAGCCTGCTGGTCTTACTGAGTCTATAGGAACATTAGCCTGCTGGTCTTACTGAGTCTATAGGAACATTAGCCTGCTGGTCTTACTGGGTGGATAGGAACCTGCTGGCCTTACTGGGTGGCTAGGAACCAGCTGGCCTTACTGAGTCTATAGGAACATTAGCCTGCTGGTCTTACTGAGTCTATAGGAACATTAGCCTGCTGGTCTTACTGAGTCTATAGGAACATTAGCCTGCTGGCCTTACTGGGTGGCTAGGAACATTAGCCTGCTGGCCTTACTGGGTCTATAGGAACATTAGCCCAAGCTATTTAGGAGGGATATCACACCTGGCACAAATTATTGTCTAGTTCTGTTTTTCCTGCCGAGGGGTGCCCTATACCTGCGCCCAGAGAGGAGTAGTTCAAAGTCTGGATGCAGGGGGTAGCTTGGGTCTACAATTATTTTGTGAGTTTTGGGGAGGGTGCTGACCTTAAAGATCACCTCCAGGCCTGTCTGTTGGACTCCAAGTACCTTGGGGAGGGCCCTGACCTAAAATACCTCATCCAGGCCTGTCTGTTGGACTCCAAGTAGATTGGGGAGGGCCCTGACCTTAAAGATCTCATCCAGGCCTGTCTGTTTGACTCCAAGTACCTTGCTGAGGGCCCTGACCTTAAAGATCTCATCCAGGCCTGTCTGTTGGACTACAAGTACCTTGCTTGCTGTGGTGTTAATCCTTCTCAGTGTATTTCTCTGGCTGACAGTTGCATTACCAAACCAACATATAATACAACAAGTTCAAATACTCTCAATGAAAGATTTGTAAAACTGAGTCTGTGTTGGCTCTTTTTGTAGATCAGGTCTGTACATGTACTCCACTGAAACTTATTGTCCAAGAGGACACCCAGATATCTCTATTCCTCTACAATCTCTATGTTCTGATGCTTCCTGAAGTCTATACACATCTTTTTGGTCTTGTTGGTATTGAGGACCAAGTGTGATTCCTCACACCACTCTACAAAGTCATCTAGGACCCCGGGCCATGATGTTCCTCACACCACTCTACAAAGTCATCTAGGACCGGGCCATGATGTTCCTCGTCATCATGCAACAGGCTGATCAAGGCAGTGTCATCAGCAAACTTAATTAGTTGTCTATCAGGATGGGAACTAGTATAACTAATAGTGTACAAGATGTACAGCAGTGGGGACAAAACACATCCCTGTGTTGGTGGTGGAGTGGGGACAAAACACATCCCTGAGGAGAGACTGTGTTGGTGGTGGAGTGGGGACACAACACATCCCTGAGGAGAGACTGTGTTGGTGGTGGAGTGGAGACAAAACACATCCCTGTGTTGGTGGTGGAGTGGGGACAAAACACATCCCTGTGTTGGTGGTGGAGTGGAGACACAACACATCCCTGAGGAGAGCCTGTGTTGGTGGTGGAGTGGAGACAAAACACATCCCTGAGGAGAGACTGTGTTGGTGGTGGAGTGGGGACACAACACATCCCTGAGGAGAGACTGTGTTGGTGGTGGAGTGGAGACAAAACACATCCCTGTGTTGGTGGTGGAGTGGGGACAAAACACATCCCTGTGTTGGTGGTGGAGTGGAGACACAACACATCCCTGAGGAGAGCCTGTGTTGGTGGTGGAGTGGAGACAAAACACATCCCTGTGTTGGTGGTGAAGTGGGGACAAAACACATCCCTGTGTTGGTGGTGGAGTGGGGACAAAACACATCCCTGAGGAGAGACTGTGTTGGTGGTGGAGTGGAGACACAACACATCCCTGAGGAGAGACTGTGTTGGTGGTGGAGTGGAGACTAAACACATCCCTGAGGAGAGACTGTGTTGGTGGTTGAGTGGAGACAAAACACATCCCTGAGGAGAGACTGTGTTGGTGGTGGAGTGGAGACTAAACACATCCCTGAGGAGAGACTGTGTTGGTGGTGGAGTGGAGACAAAACACATCCCTGAGGAGAGACTGTGTTGGTGGTGGAGTGGAGACAAAACACATCCCTGAGGAGAGACTGTGTTGGTGGTGGAGTGGAGACTAAACACATCCCCGAGGAGAGACTGTGGTGGTGGTGGAGTGGAGACACAACACATCCCTGAGGAGAGACTGTGTTGGTGTTGGAGTGGAGACAAAACACATCCCTGAGGAGAGACTGTGTTGGTGGTGGAGTGGAGACTAAACACATCCCTGTGTTGGTGGTGGAGTGGGGACAAAACACATCCCTGAGGAGAGACTGTGTTGGTGGTGGAGTGGAGACTAAACACATCCCTGAGGAGAGACTGTGTTGGTGGTTGAGTGGAGACAAAACACATCCCTGAGGAGAGACTGTGTTGGTGGTGGAGTGGAGACAAAACACATCCCTGAGGAGAGACTGTGTTGGTGGTGGAGTGGAGACTAAACACATCCCTGAGGAGAGACTGTGTTGGTGGTGGAGTGGAGACAAAACACATCCCTGAGGAGAGACTGTGTTGGTGGTGGAGTGGAGACAAAACACATCCCTGTGTTGGTGGTGGAGTGGGGACAAAACACATCCCTGAGGAGAGACTGTGTTGGTGGTGGAGTGGAGACACAACACATCCCTGAGGAGAGACTGTGTTGGTGGTGGAGTGGAGACTAAACACATCCCTGAGGAGAGACTGTGTTGGTGGTGGAGTGGAGACAAAACACATCCCTGAGGAGAGACTGTGTTGGTGGTGGAGTGGAGACAACACATCCCTGAGGAGAGACTGTGTTGGTGGTGGAGTGGAGACTAAACACATCCCTGAGGAGAGACTGTGTTGGTGGTGGAGTGGAGACAAAACACATCCCTGAGGAGAGACTGTGTTGGTGGTGGAGTGGAGACAAAACACATCCCTGAGGAGAGACTGTGTTGGTGGTGGAGTGGAGACAAAACACATCCCTGAGGAGAGACTGTGTTGGTGGTGGAGTGGAGACTAAACACATCCCTGTGTTGGTGGTGGAGTGGGGACAAAACACATCCCTGAGGAGAGACTGTGTTGGTGGTGGAGTGGAAACTAAACACATCCCTGAGGAGAGACTGTGTTGGTGGTTGAGTGGAGACAAAACACATCCCTGAGGAGAGACTGTGTTGGTGGTGGAGTGGAGACAAAACACATCCCTGAGGAGAGACTGTGTTGGTGGTGGAGTGGAGACAAAACACATCCCTGTGTTGGTGGTGGAGTGGGGACAAAACACATCCCTGAGGAGAGACTGTGTTGGTGGTGGAGTGGAGACACAACACATCCCTGAGGAGAGACTGTGTTGGTGGTGGAGTGGAGACAAAACACATCCCTGAGGAGAGACTGTGTTGGTGGTGGAGTGGAGACAACACATCCCTGAGGAGAGACTGTGTTGGTGGTGGAGTGGAGACTAAACACATCCCTGAGGAGAGACTGTGTTGGTGGTGGAGTGGAGACACAACACATCCCTGAGGAGAGACTGTGTTGGTGGTGGAGTGGAGACAAAACACATCCCTGAGGAGAGACTGTTTGGTGGTGGAGTGGGGACAAAACACATCCCTGAGGAGAGACTGTGTTGGTGTTGGAGTGGAGACAAAACACATCCCTGAGGAGAGACTGTGTTGGTGTTGGAGTGGAGACAAAACACATCCCTGAGGAGAGACTGTGTTGGTGGTGGAGTGGAGACAAAACACATCCCTGAGGAGAGACTGTGTTGGTGGTGGAGTGGAGACAAAACACATCCCTGAGGAGAGCTGTGTTGGTGGTGGAGTGGAGACAAACACATCCCTGAGGAGAGACTGTGTTGGTGGTGGAGTGGAGACAAAACACATCCCTGAGGAGAGACTGTGTTGGTGGTGGAGTGGAGACAAAACACATCCCTGAGGAGAGACTGTGTTGGTGGTGGAGTGGAGACAAAACACATCCCTGAGGAGAGACTGTGTTGGTGGTGGAGTGGAGACAAAACACATCCCTGAGGAGAGACTGTGTTGGTGGTGGAGTGGAGACAAACACATCCCTGAGGAGAGACTGTGTTGGTGGTGGAGTGGAGACAAAACACATCCCTGAGGAGAGACTGTGTTGGTGGTGGAGTGGAGACAAAACACATCCCTGTGTTGGTGGTGGAGTGGGGACAAAACACATCCCTGAGGAGAGACTGTGTTGGTGGTGGAGTGGAGACAAACACATCCCTGAGGAGAGACTGTGTTGGTGGTGGAGTGGAGACAAAACACATCCCTGAGGAGAGACTGTGTTGGTGGTGGAGTGGAGACAAAACACATCCCTGAGGAGAGACTGTGTTGGTGGTGGAGTGGAGACAAAACACATCCCTGAGGAGAGACTGTGTTGGTGGTGGAGTGGAGACAAAACACATCCCTGAGGAGAGACTGTGTTGGTGGTGGAGTGGAGACAAAACACATCCCTGTGTTGGTGGTGGAGTGGAGACAAAACACATCCCTGAGGAGAGACTGTGTTGGTGGTGGAGTGGAGACACAACACATCCCTGAGGAGAGACTGTGTTGGTGGTGGAGTGGAGACAAAACACATCCCTGAGGAGAGACTGTGTTGGTGGTGGAGTGGAGACAAAACACATCCCTGTGTTGGTGGTGGAGTGGAGACAAAACACATCCCTGAGGAGAGACTGTGTTGGTGGTGGAGTGGAGACACAACACATCCCTGAGGAGAGACTGTGTTGGTGGTGGAGTGGAGACAAAACACATCCCTGAGGAGAGACTGTGTTGGTGGTGGAGTGGAGACAAAACACATCCCTGAGGAGAGACTGTGTTGGTGGTGGAGTGGAGACAAAACACATCCCTGAGGAGAGACTGTGTTGGTGGTGGAGTGGAGACACAACACATCCCTGAGGAGAGACTGTGTTGGTGTTGGAGTGGAGACAAAACACATCCCTGAGGAGAGACTGTGTTGGTGGTGGAGTGGAGACTAAACACATCCCTGTGTTGGTGGTGGAGTGGGGACAAAACACATCCCTGAGGAGAGACTGTGTTGGTGGTGGAGTGGAGACTAAACACATCCCTGAGGAGAGACTGTGTTGGTGGTTGAGTGGAGACAAAACACATCCCTGAGGAGAGACTGTGTTGGTGGTGGAGTGGAGACTAAACACATCCCTGAGGAGAGACTGTGTTGGTGGTGGAGTGGAGACAAAACACATCCCTGAGGAGAGACTGTGTTGGTGGTGGAGTGGAGACAAAACACATCCCTGTGTTGGTGGTGGAGTGGGGACAAAACACATCCCTGAGGAGAGACTGTGTTGGTGGTGGAGTGGAGACACAACACATCCCTGAGGAGAGACTGTGTTGGTGGTGGAGTGGAGACAAAACACATCCCTGAGAGAGTGTTGGTGGTGGAGTGGAGACTGTGTTGGTGGTGGAGTGGAGACAAAACACATCCCTGAGGAGAGACTGTGTTGGTGGTGGAGTGGAGACACAACACATCCCTGAGGAGAGACTGTGTTGGTGGTGGAGTGGAGACAAAACACATCCCTGAGGAGAGACTGTGTTGGTGGTGGAGTGGAGACAAAACACATCCCTGAGAGAGACTGTGTTGGTGGTGGAGTGGAGACTAAACACATCCCTGAGGAGAGACTGTGTTGGTGGTGGAGTGGAGACAAAACACATCCCTGAGGAGAGACTGTGTTGGTGGTGGAGTGGAGACAAAACACATCCCTGAGGAGAGACTGTGTTGGTGGTGGAGTGGAGACAAAACACATCCCTGAGGAGAGACTGTGTTGGTGGTGGAGTGGAGACTAAAACACATCCCTGAGGAGAGACTGTGTTGGTGGTGGAGTGGAGACTAAACACATCCCTGAGGAGAGACTGTGTTGGTGGTTGAGTGGAGACAAAACACATCCCTGAGGAGAGACTGTGTTGGTGGTGGAGTGGAGACAAAACAAATCCCTGAGGAGAGACTGTGTTGGTGGTGGAGTGGAGACAAAACACATCCCTGAGGAGAGACTGTGTTGGTGGTGGAGTGGAGACAAACACATCCCTGAGGAGACTGTGTTGGTGTTGGAGTGGAGACAAAACACATCCCTGAGGAGAGACTGTGTTGGTGGTGGAGTGGAGACAAAACACATCCCTGTGTTGGTGGTGGAGTGGGGACAAAACACATCCCTGAGGAGAGACTGTGTTGGTGGTGGAGTGGAGACTAAACACATCCCTGAGGAGAGACTGTGTTGGTGGTTGAGTGGAGACAAAACACATCCCTGAGGAGAGACTGTGTTGGTGGTGGAGTGGAGACAAAACACATCCCTGTGTTGGTGGTGGAGTGGGGACAAAACACATCCCTGAGGAGAGACTGTGTTGGTGGTGGAGTGGAGACACAACACATCCCTGAGGAGAGACTGTGTTGGTGGTGGAGTGGAGACAAAACACATCCCTGAGGAGAGACTGTGTTGGTGATGGAGTGGAGACAACACATCCCTGAGGAGAGACTGTGTTGGTGGTGGAGTGGAGACTAAACACATCCCTGAGGAGAGACTGTGTTGGTGGTGGAGTGGAGACAAAACACATCCCTGAGGAGAGACTGTGTTGGTGGTGGAGTGAAGACTAAACACATCCCTGAGGAGAGACTGTGTTGGTGGTGGAGTGGAGACAAAACACATCCCTGAGGAGAGACTGTGTTGGTGGTGGAGTGGAGACAAAACACATCCCTGTGTTGGTGGTGGAGTGGGGACAAAACACATCCCTGAGGAGAGACTGTGTTGGTGGTGGAGTGGAGACACAACACATCCCTGAGGAGAGACTGTGTTGGTGGTGGAGTGGAGACAAAACACATCCCTGTGTTGGTGGTGGAGTGGGGACAAAACACATCCCTGAGGAGAGACTGTGTTGGTGGTGGAGTGGAGACACAACACATCCCTGAGGAGAGACTGTGTTGGTGGTGGAGTGGAGACAAAACACATCCCTGAGGAGAGACTGTGTTGGTGGTGGAGTGGAGACAACACATCCCTGAGGAGAGACTGTGTTGGTGGTGGAGTGGAGACACAACACATCCCTGAGGAGAGACTGTGTTGGTGGTGGAGTGGGGACAAAACACATCCCTGAAGAGAGACTGTGTTGGTGGTGGAGTGGAGACACAACACATCCCTGAGGAGAGACTGTGTTGGTGGTGGAGTGGAGACACAACACATCCCTGAGGAGAGACTGTGTTGGTGGTGGAGTGGAGACAAAACACATTGCTGTGTTGGTGTTGGAGTGGAGACAAAACACATCCCTGTGTTGGTGGTGGAGTGGAGACACAACACATCCCTGAAGAGAGACTGTGTTGGTGTTGGAGTGGAGACACAACACATCCCTGAGGAGAGACTGTGTTGGTGGTGGAGTGGAGACAAAACACATCCCTGAGGAGAGACTGTGTTGGTGGTGGAGTGGAGACACAACACATCCCTGAGGAGAGACTGTGTTGGTGGTGGAGTGGAGACACAACACATCCCTGAGGAGACTGTGTTGGTGTTGGAGTGGAGACAAAACACATCCCTGAGGAGAGACTGTGTTGGTGGTGGAGTGGAGACAAAACACATCCCTGAGGAGAGACTGTGTTGGTGGTGGAGTGGAGACACAACACATCCCTGAGGAGAGACTGTGTTGGTGGTGGAGTGGAGACAAAACACATCCCTGAGGAGAGACTGTGTTGGTGGTGGAGTGGAGACAAAACACATCCCTGTGTTGGTGGTGGAGTGGGGACAAAACACATCCCTGAGGAGAGACTGTG
Source organism: Oncorhynchus nerka (assembly GCF_034236695.1). Taxonomy (NCBI): domain Eukaryota; kingdom Metazoa; phylum Chordata; class Actinopteri; order Salmoniformes; family Salmonidae; genus Oncorhynchus; species Oncorhynchus nerka. The sequence goes on from NC_088399.1 coordinate 4,672,738, forward strand.
TTGGTGGTGGAGTGGAGACACAACACATCCCTGAGGAGAGACTGTGTTGGTGGTGGAGTGGGGACAAACACATCCCTGAGGAGAGACTGTGTTGGTGGTGGAGTGGAGACAAAACACATCCCTGAGGAGAGACTGTGTTGGTGGTGGAGTGGAGACAAAACACATCCCTGAGGAGAGACTGTGTTGGTGTTGGAGTGGAGACAAAACACATCCCTGAGGAGAGACTGTGTTGGTGGTGGAGTGGAGACACAACACATCCCTGAGGAGAGACTGTGTTGGTGGTGGAGTGGAGACACAACACATCCCTGAGGAGAGACTGTGTTGGTGGTGGAGTGGAGACACAACACATCCCTGAGGAGAGACTGTGTTGGTGGTGGAGTGGAGACAAAACACATCCCTGAGGAGAGACTGTGTTGGTGGTGGAGTGGAGACAAAACACATCCCTGTGTTGGTGGTGGAGTGGGGACAAAACACATCCCTGAGGAGAGACTGTGTTGGTGGTGGAGTGGAGACACAACACATCCCTGAGGAGAGACTGTGTTGGTGGTGGAGTGGGGACAAACACATCCCTGAGGAGAGACTGTGTTGGTGGTGGAGTGGAGACAAAACATATCCCTGAGGAGAGACTGTGTTGGTGGTGGAGTGGAGACAAAACACATCCCTGAGGAGAGACTGTGTTGGTGTTGGAGTGGAGACAAAACACATCCCTGAGGAGAGACTTTTTTTGGTGGTGGAGTGGAGACACAACACATCCCTGAGGAGAGACTGTGTTGGTGGTGGAGTGGAGACAAAACACATCCCGGTGTTGGAGTGGAGACAAAACACATCCCTGTGTTGGTGGTGGAGTGGAGACAAAACACATCCCTGTGTTGGTGGTGGAGTGGAGACAAAACACATCCCTGAGGAGAGACTGTGTTGGTGGTGGAGTGGAGACAAAACACATCCCTGAGGAGAGACTGTGTTGGTGGTGGAGTGGAGACACAACACATCCCTGAGGAGAGACTGTGTTGGTGTTGGAGTGGAGACACAACACATCCCTGAGAGAGACTGTGTTGGTGGTGGAGTGGAGACAAAACACATCCCTGTGTTGGTGTTGGAGTGGAGACACAACACATCCCTGAGGAGAGACTGTGTTGGTGTTGGAGTGGGGACACAACACATCCCTGAGGAGAGACTGTGTTGGTGTTGGAGTGGGGACACAACACATCCCTGTGTTGGTGTTGGAGTGGAGACACAACACATCCCTGTGTTGGTGGTGGAGTGGAGACAAAACACATCCCTGAGGAGAGACTGTGTTGGTGGTGGAGTGGAGACAAAACACATCCCTGAGGAGAGACTGTGTTGGTGGTGGAGTGGAGACACAACACATCCCTGAGGAGAGACTGTGTTGGTGTTGGAGTGGAGACACAACACATCCCTGAGGAGAGACTGTGTTGGTGGTGGAGTGGAGACAAAACACATCCCTGTGTTGGTGTTGGAGTGGAGACACAACACATCCCTGAGGAGAGACTGTGTTGGTGTTGGAGTGGGGACACAACACATCCCTGAGGAGAGACTGTGTTGGTGTTGGAGTGGGGACACAACACATCCCTGAGGAGAGACTGTGTTGGTGTTGGAGTGGGGACACAACACATCCCTGTGTTGGTGTTGGAGTGGAGACACAACACATCCCTGAGGAGAGACTGTGTTGGTGTTGGAGTGGGGACAAAACATATCCCTGAGGAGAGACTGTGTTGGTGGTGGAGTGGAGACAAAACACATCCCTGAGGAGAGACTGTGTTGGTGTTGGAGTGGAGACAAAACACATCCCTGAGGAGAGACTTTTTTTGGTGGTGGAGTGGAGACACAACACATCCCTGAGGAGAGACTGTGTTGGTGGTGGAGTGGAGACAAAACACATCCCGGTGTTGGAGTGGAGACAAAACACATCCCTGTGTTGGTGGTGGAGTGGAGACAAAACACATCCCTGTGTTGGTGGTGGAGTGGAGACAAAACACATCCCTGAGGAGAGACTGTGTTGGTGGTGGAGTGGAGACAAAACACATCCCTGAGGAGAGACTGTGTTGGTGGTGGAGTGGAGACACAACACATCCCTGAGGAGAGACTGTGTTGGTGTTGGAGTGGAGACACAACACATCCCTGAGGAGAGACTGTGTTGGTGGTGGAGTGGAGACAAAACACATCCCTGTGTTGGTGTTGGAGTGGAGACACAACACATCCCTGAGGAGAGACTGTGTTGGTGTTGGAGTGGGGACACAACACATCCCTGAGGAGAGACTGTGTTGGTGTTGGAGTGGGGACACAACACATCCCTGTGTTGGTGTTGGAGTGGAGACACAACACATCCCTGTGTTGGTGGTGGAGTGGAGACAAAACACATCCCTGAGGAGAGACTGTGTTGGTGGTGGAGTGGAGACAAAACACATCCCTGAGGAGAGACTGTGTTGGTGGTGGAGTGGAGACACAACACATCCCTGTGTTGGTGTTGGAGTGGAGACACAACACATCCCTGAGGAGAGACTGTGTTGGTGTTGGAGTGGGGACACAACACATCCCTGAGGAGAGACTGTGTTGGTGTTGGAGTGGGGACACAACACATCCCTGAGGAGAGACTGTGTTGGTGTTGGAGTGGGGACACAACACATCCCTGTGTTGGTGTTGGAGTGGAGACACAACACATCCCTGAGGAGAGACTGTGTTGGTGTTGGAGTGGGGACACAACACATCCCTGAGGAGAGACTGTGTTGGTGTTGGAGTGGGGACACAACACATCCCTGAGGAGAGACTGTGTTGGTGTTGGAGTGGGGACACAACACATCCCTGTGTTGGTGTTGGAGTGGAGACACAACACATCCCTGAGGAGAGACTGTGTTGGTGTTGGAGTGGGGACACAACACATCCCTGAGGAGAGACTGTGTTGGTGTTGGAGTGGGGACACAACACATCCCTGAGGAGAGACTGTGTTGGTGTTGGAGTGGGGACACAACACATCCCTGAGGAGAGACTGTGTTACGTATTAAGAAGAAGCTCGTTGGTACGAATCAATGGATTTTATTTGGATCGTTCAGGTTCAGTTGAAAAAGTCTCATGGAGAACTATACTGAAGCTATACTGAAGCACAAAAATATAGAAATGCAACATGAAACAATTTCAAAGATTTTACTGAGTCACAGTTAATAGAAGGAAATCAGTCAACTAAAATAAATTCCGCGGGCCCTAATCCATGGATTTCAAATGACTGGGTAGGGCCTCAGCCATGGGTGGGCCTGGGAGGGCATAGGCCTGAGGAGCCAGGTCCAGCCAATCAGAATGAGTTTTAACCCACAAAAGGGCTTTATTACAGACAGAAACGCTCCTCAGTTTCCCCTCCTCAGATGATCCCGCAGGTGAAGAAGCCGGATGTGGAGGTCCTAGGCTGCCGTGGTTACACGTGGAGGTCCTAGGCTGCCGTGGTTACACGTGGAGGTCCTGGGTCGCCGTGGTTACACGTGGAGGTCCTAGGCTGCCGTGGTTACACGTGGAGGTCCTAGGCTGCCGTGGTTACACGTGGAGGTCCTAGGCTGCCGTGGTTACACGTGGAGGTCCTAGGCTGCCGTGGTTACACGTGGAGGTCCTGGGTCGCCGTGGTTACACGTGGAGGTCCTAGGCTGCCGTGGTTACACGTGGAGGTCCTGGGTCGCCGTGGTTACACGTGGAGGTCCTAGGTTGCCGTGGTTACACTTGGTCTGCGATTGTGAGCCCAGTTGGACGTACTACCAAATTCTCTAAAATGAAGTTGGAGGTGGATTATGGGAGATAAATTAACATTAAATTATCTGGCAACAGCTCCGTTAGCTCTGCACCCTGTCCCCAGGTGGCTTACAGGCTACTATTCCTACTTTCACTGTGGGATCTAGCTGGACTCATGCAGTAGCATGAGGTTACTATACCTTTCACTGTGGGATCTAGCTGGACTCATGCAGTACCATGAGGTTACTATACCTTTCACTGTGGGATCTAGCTGGATGTGAATGGGGGCGTGCTCTGTCCTACTTTTCCTGTAGTCCACAATCATCTCCTTTGTCTTGATCATGTTGAGGGAGAGGTTGTTGTCCTGGCACCACACTACCAGATCTCTGACCTCCTCCCTATAGGCTGTCTCATCGTTGTTGGTGATCAGGCCTACCACTGTTGTGTCATCGGCAAACTTAACGATGGTGTTGGAGTCGTGCCTGGCCGTGCAGTCCTGGGTCAACAGGGAGTACAGGAGGGGACTGAGCACGCACCCCTGAGGGGCCCCTGTGTTGACGTTCAGCGTGGCGAATGTGTTGTTTACCTACCCTTACCCCCTGGGGGTGGCCTGTCAGGGAGTCCAGGATCCAGTTTCAGAGGGAGGTGTTTAGTCTCAGGGTCCTTAGCTTAGTGATTAGCTTTGAGGACACTATGGTGTTGAACACATTCTCACATAGGTAATCCTTCTGTACAGGTGGGAAAGGGCAGTGTGGAGTACAATAGAGATTGCATCATCTGTGGATCTGTTGGAGCGGAATGCAAATTGGAGTGGGTCTAGGGTTTCTGGGATAATGGTGTTGATGTGAGCCATGACCAGCCTTTCAAAGCACTCCATGGCTGCAGACGTGAGTGCTACGGGTCGGTAGTCATTCAGGCAGGTCACTTTAGTGTTCTTGGGCACAGGAACTATAGTGGTCTGCTTGAAACATGCTGGTATTACAGACTTGGTCAGGGACAGGTTGAAAATGTCAGTGAAGACACTTGCCAGTTGGTCAGCGCATGCTCGGAGTACACGTCCTGGTAATCCGCCTGGCCCAGCGGCCTTGTGAATGTTGACCTGTTTAAAGGTTTTACTCACATCGGCTATGGAGAGAGTGATCCCACGATCATCCGGAACAGCTGATGCTTTCATGCATGTTTCAGTTTTGCTTGCCTCGAAGCGAGCATAGAAGTATTTTAGCTCATCTGGTAGGCTTGTGTCACTGGGCAGCTCTCGGCTGTGCTTCCCTTTGTAGTCTGTAACAGTTTGCCAGCCCTGTTACATCCGTCAAGAGTCGGAGCCGGTACAATCAGGGGATGGTCAACACAGTATAATCAGGGGATAATCAACACAGTATAATCAGAAGCCAAAGGGCCCTGTGCTCATTAATTGATCTATCTGCTCTGACCCAATTTCTTTCTGACACACACACGGAGACACACGCATCTCTTTTGAAAATCCAGTGAACATATATGAATTTGTTGTGTTGTGTTGTGTAGTTTCCTGTAGCTAGGCCATGTTGTCTTGTGTAGTTTCTTGTAGCTAGGCCATGTTGTGTTGTGTAGTTTCCAGTATCTAGACCATGTTGTGTTGTGTTGTGTAGGTTCCTGTATCTAGGCCATGTTGTGTTGTGTAGGTTCCTGTGTCTAGGCCATGTTGTGTTGTGTCGTTTCCTGTGTCTAGGTTGTGTTGTGTTGTGTAGTTTCCTGTGTCTAGGCCATGTTGTGTTGTGTAGTTTCCTGTGTCTAGGCCATGTTGTGTTGTGTAGTTTCCTGTGTCTAGGCCATGTTGTGTTGTGTAGTTTCCTGTGTCTAGGCCATGTTGTGTTGTGTAGTTTCCTGTATCTAGGCCATGTTGTGTAGTTTAGTTTCCTGTGTCTAGGCCATGTTGTGTTGTGTTGTGTAGTTTCCTGTATCTAGGCCATGTTGTGTAGTTTCCTGTATCTAGGCCATGTTGTGTTGTGTTGTGTAGTTTCCTGTATCTAGGCCATGTTGTGTTGTGTAAGTTTCCAGTATCTAGGCCATGTTGTATTGTGTAGTTTCCTGTGTCTAGGCCGTGTTGTGTAGTTTAGTTTCCTGTGTCTAGGCCATGTTGTGTAGTTTCCTTGTGTCTAGGCCATGTTGTGTTGTGTAGTTTCCTGTGTCTAGGCCATGTTGTGTTGTGTAGTTTCCTGTGTCTAGGCCATGTTGTGTTGTGTAGTTTCCTGTGTCTAGGCCGTGTTGTGTTGTGTAGTTTCCTGTGTCTAGGCCATGTTGTGTTGTGTAGTTTCCTGTGTCTAGGCCATGTTGTGTTGTGTAGTTTCCTGTGTCTAGGCCATGTTGTGTTGTGTAGTTTCCTGTATCTAGGCCATGTTGTGTAGTTTAGTTTCCTGTATCTAGGCCATGTTGTGTAGTTTAGTTTCCTGTGTCTAGGCCATGTTGTGTTGTGTTGTGTAGTTTCCAGTATCTAGGCCATGTTGTATTGTGTAGTTTCCTGTGTCTAGGCCGTGTTGTGTAGTTTAGTTTCCTGTGTCTAGGCCATGTTGTGTAGGTTCCTGTATCTAGGCCATGTTGTATTGTGTAGTTTCCTGTGTCTAGGCCATGTTGTGTTGTGTAGTTTCCTGTGTCTAGGCCATGTTGTGTTGTGTAGTTTCCTGTGTCTAGGTTGTGTTGTGTTGTATAGTTTCCTGTGTCTAGGCCATGTTGTGTTGTGTAGTTTCCTGTGTCTAGGCCATGTTGTGTTGTGTAGTTTCCTGTGTCTAGGTTGTGTTGTCTTGTGTAGTTTCCTGTGTCTAGGCCATGTTGTGTTGTGTAGTTTCCTGTGTCTAGGCCATGTTGTGTTGTGTAGTTTCCTGTGTCTAGGTCATGTTGTGTTGTGTAGTTTCCTGTGTCTAGGCCATGTTGTGTTGTGTAGTTTCCTGTGTCTAGGTTGTGTTGTCTTGTGTAGTTTCCTGTGTCTAGGCCATGTTGTGTTGTGTAGTTTCCTGTGTCTAGGCCATGTTGTGTTGTGTAGTTTCCTGTGTCTAGGCCATGTTGTGTTGTGTAGTTTCCTGTGTCTAGGCCATGTTGTGTTGTGTAGTTTCCTGTGTCTAGGTTGTGTTGTGTGACTGTATTCCTAACAGTGAGGTGAAGAAAATAAGCATTCCTAAATTTCCCAGTTTTAGTCTGGTCATTTAGTTTGGTTCCCCCAGTCCTCCTGGTGTTCCTCGGTGAGTTTTGGTGCTTGAGGTCCCCTCTCCCCTCACTCAGCTGGCATGACTGGCTCTAAGGTGACACTGCACGCTGGTTTACTGGCTCTAAGGTGGTGATGCCTACTGTGTGTTAAACAGCAATACTATTCACTGTTGTTCCAATGTGGAAATCATGTGACTAAATACGTTTTAAACAGTAACTTAAAAAAAAAAAACATTTATAGCTGAGTATCTATTTTAAAAGGACTTTAAAAGACACTAATTAGTAGCTTGGTTGTTCTTGCTAACGAGCAGGAACTTGTGGATTCTGTAACCATGAAGGTCGCTGTCCCAGATCCCCTGTGACAGACATGTTGTCTCTCCCTGCTTCAGTGTGTTAACACGTTACAGTGGAGTTTACCGTATTCTTCGCAGTCCAAACAGTTTGTGGATGTATATTATGACCATTTTGGGACATATTATGACCATTTTGGGACATATTATGGCCATTTTGGGACATATTATGACCATTTTGGGACATATTATGGCCATTTTGGGACATATTATGGCCATTTTGGGACATATTATGACCATTTTGGGACATATTATGGCCATTTTGGGACATATTATGACCATTTTGGGACATATTATGACCATTTTGGGACATATTATGGCCATTTTGGGACATATTATGACCATTTTGGGACATATTATGACCATTTTGGGACATATTATGACCATTTTGGGACATATTATGACCATTTTGGGACATATTATGACCATTTTGGGACATATTGCGTTAGTTCTGTTTTTTTTTTTTTTTTTATGACCCGTTTGATTAAACTATATATTTTTTTCTTGAGGCTTGTCGAAATTCGATAGTCACAGTCTACGCAGTCTACGCCCCAATCGGTGATTGGTCAACAGTAGAGATTCTGTGTGTTCCTCCACATGGAATAAAACTATCTCTGTTCCGTAGCAGAGATGTAAGGAAACTAAAAGTGAAGCTGGAATTTAGATTAGAGGCAGTGAAAGTGAATCTTTAATTTAGATTAGAGGCAGTGAAAGTGAATCTTTAATTTAGATTAGAGGCAGTGAAAGTGAATCTTTAATTTAGATTAGAGGCAGTGAAAGTGAAGCTGAAACTTAGATTAGAGGCAGTGAAAGTGAAGCTGTAATTTAGATTAGAGGCAGTGAAAGTGAAGCTGGAATTTAGATTAGAGGCAGTGAAAGTGAAGCTGAAACTTAGATTAGAGGCAGTGAAAGTGAAGCTGGAATTTAGATTAGAGGCAGTGAAAGTGAATCTGCGATTCAAATAGAAAGTGAACACACACACACCAGCTCCCACTTAGTCACCTGACACCTTATCTGAGCCAGGAGAGGACGGGACGGGACGGGAGAGAGCAGAGGAGAGGTGAGACGGACGGAGGCATTGGTTACTGCTGATCTCATCACCCAGCACAACACTGATAAACAAAACACACCTTTCCTGTCTGATACCATGGAGCATAGCAGTCATCAATATACAACATTCTACTGAAACAGAAGGCAAAGTATTTTGGTCAATGTGGCCGGAGGAAAATGGGAAAATGCCTTTGAGTTGACTGTCCCACTCCCAGCCCAATCTGTATCCTCCCCCCCTTTCCTCATCATGGAGAGCGAAGCTGTGACAGCGTGCCCAGTCCAGCCTGCTACGAAGGAAGGGGAGGGGGGGGGTCTGGCTCACAAGCTCCTACACAGGGAGGAGGGGAGACCACAGGGCTGGATGTTTTGGGCGCGTGGGGGGGTTAGGGTGTGGAGGGCTGTTTAACGGCCCTCACAGAGAGGGGGTTAGGGTGTGGAGGGCTGTTTAAGGGCCCTCACAGAGAGGGGGTTAGGGTGTGGAGGGCTGTTTAAGGGCCCTCACAGAGGGGGGTTAGGGTGTGGAGGGCTGTTTAAGGGCCTTCACTCTCCTATACAGAGAGGATCTTTATCTGGAGGGGGTTCTGTCTTCTGGAGATAGAGGGAGGAGAGGGGGGGAGAGGGAGGAGAGGAGAGTGAGGGAAGAGAGGGAAGAGAGGGAAGAGGAGGGAGGAGAGGGGGAAGAGAGGGGAGAGAGGGGAGAGAGAGGGAGGAGAGGGGAGAGAGGGAAGAGAGGGAAGAGGGAGGAGAGGGGAGAGAGGGAAGAGAATGAGGAGGAGGGAAGAGAGGGGGAAGAGAGGGGAGAGGGAGGAGGAGAGGGGGAAGAGAGGGAACACTCTCTTGTTAAGCCAGACCCTCCGCCTCTTTGCCTGCGCGCCCATGACATCACAGCTTGAAGAGAGGCAGGGGCAGGAGAGGAATGTGACGGGGAGAGAAGAGGCATTGTGAAAGGAGAGGAAAAAGAGGAGGGCTATTGTACAGGAAAGGAAAAGGCTCTGGCAGAGAGGAAACAGAACAACAGCTATCATTAGGCAGGGTAAGTACTGCAGCTAGCTGGCTGGTCTTTTACACACGAGGACAGAGAGGAAACAGAACAACAGCTATCATTAGGCAGGGTAAGTACTGCAGCTAGCTGGCTGGTAATTTACACACGAGGACAGAGAGGACACAGGACAACAGCTATCATTAGGCAGGGTAAGTACTGCAGCTAGCTGGCTGGTATTTTACACACGAGGACAGAGAGGAAACAGAACAACAGCTATCATTAGGCAGGGTAAGTACTGCAGCTAGCTGGCTGGTCTTTTACACACGAGGACAGAGAGGAAACAGAACAACAGCTATCATTAGGCAGGGTAAGTACTGCAGCTAGCTGGCTGGTCTTTTACACACGAGGACAGAGAGGACACAGGACAACAGCTATCATTAGGCAGAGGAGGGTGGCAGGTAGCCTAGTGGTTAGAGTGGTGGGCCAGTAACCGTAAATTCAAATCCCAGAGCTAATTAAGTAAAAATCTGTCTGTCCCTGAACAAGGCAGTTAACCCGCTGTTCTCCGGTAGGCCGTCATTGTAAATAATAATTAGTTCTTAAATTGACTTGCCTAGTTAAATAAATGTTGTTGTTTGTTAAGTACTGCAGTGGAGTAATACTTCCAGTAGAATATTAATATAGTGGTGGAGTAATACTTCTAGTAGAATATTAAGTAAAAATCTGTCTGTCCCTGAACAAGTGGTGGAGTTAACCCAGCTGTTCTATAGTCATAGTGGTAGAGTAATCTTTAGTAAATAATAATATAGTTCTTAAATTGACTTGCCTAGTTAAATAAATGTTGTTGTTTGTTAAGTACTGCAGTGGAGTAATACTTCCAGTAGAATATTAATATAGTGGTGGAGTAATACTTCTAGTAGAATATTAATATAGTCATAGTGGTAGAGTAATACTTCTAGTAGAATATTAATATAGTGGTAGAGTAATACTTCTAGTAGAATATTAATATAGTGGTAGAGTAATACTTCTAGTAGAATATTAATATAGTGGTAGAGTAATACTTCTAGTAGAATATTAATATAGTGGTGGAGTAATACTTCTAGTAGAATATTAATATAGTCATAGTGGTAGAGTAATACTTCTAGTAGAATATTAATATAGTGGTAGAGTAATACTTCTAGTAGAATATCAATATAGTGGTAGAGTAATACTTCTAGTAGAATATTAATAGTAGAATATTAAGAATATAATATAGTGGTGGAGTAATACTTCTAGTAGAATATTAATATAGTGGTGGAGTAATACTTCTAGTAGAATAGAAGTAATACTTCTATTAATATAGTCATAGTGGTAGAGTAATACTTCTAGTAGAATATTAATATAGTCATAGTGGTAGAGTATTAATATAGTCACTTCTTCTAGTAGAATATTAATATAGTGGTGAGTAATACTTCAATAGTAGAATATTAATATAGTGGTGGAGTAATACTTCTAGTAGAATATTAATATAGTGGAGTAATACTTCTAGTAGAATATTAATAGTGGTGGAGAATACTTCTAGTAGAATAAGTAATACTTCTAGTAGAATATTAATATAGTGGTGGAGTAATACTTCTAGTAGAATATTAATATAGTGGTGGAGTAATACTTCTAGTAGAATATTAATATAGTCATAGTGGTAGAGTAATACTTCTAGTAGAATATTAATATAGTCATAGTGGTAGAGTAATACTTCTAAATATAGTAATACCAGTCAGACCGAGGACCAATACCAGTCAGTCAGAGGACTAATACCAGTCAGTCAGAGGACCAATACCAGTCAGTCAGAGGACTAATACCAGTCAGTCAGAGGACCAATACCAGTCAGTCAGAGGACCAAACCAGTCAGTCAGAGGACTAATACCAGTCAGTCAGAGGACCAATACCAGTCAGTCAGAAGACTAATACCAGTCAGTCAGAGGACTAAGTCAGTCAGAGGACCAGTCAGTCAGAGGACCAATACCAGTCAGTCAGAGGACTAATACCAGTCAGTCAGAGGACTAATACCAGTCAGTCAGAGGACTAATACCAGTCAGTCAGAGGACTAATACCAGTCAGTCAGAGGACTAATACCAGTCAGTCAGAGGACTAATACCAGTCAGTCAGAGGACCAATACCAGTCAGTCAGAGGACTAATACCAGTCAGTCAGAGGACCAATACCAGTCAGTCAGAAGACTAATACCAGTCAGTCAGAGGACCAATACCAGTCAGTCAGAGGACTAATACCAGTCCAATACCAGTCAGTCAGAGGACTAATACCAGTCAGTCAGAGGACCAATACCAGTCAGTCAGAAGACCAATACCAGTCAGTCAGAGGGGCAATACCAGTCAGTCAGAGGACCAATACCAGTCAGTCAGAGGACCAATACCAGTCAGTCAGAGGACCAATACCAGTCAGTCAGAGGACCAATACCAGTCAGTCAGAGGACCAATACCAGTCAGTCAGAGGACCAATACCAGTCAGACCGAGGACCAATACCAGTCAGTCAGAGGACCAATACCAGTCAGTCAGAGGACCAATACCAGTCAGTCAGAGGACCAATACCAGTCAGTCAGAAGACCAATACCAGTCAGTCAGAGGGGCAATACCAGTCAGTCAGAGGACCAATACCAGTCAGTCAGAGGACCAATACCAGTCAGTCAGAGGACCAATACCAGTCAGTCAGAGGACCAATACCAGTCAGTCAGAGGACCAATACCAGTCAGTCAGAGGACCAATACCAGTCAGTCAGAGGACCAAAGCAGTCAGTCAGAGGACCAATACCAGTCAGTCAGAAGACCAATACCAGTCAGTCAGAGGACCAATACCAGTCAGTCAGAGGACCAATACCAGTCAGTCAGAGGACCAATACCAGTCAGTCAGAGGACTAATACCAGTCAGTCAGAGGACTAATACCAGTCAGTCAGAGGACTAATACCAGTCAGTCAGAGGACTAATACCAGTCAGTCAGAGGACCAATACCAGTCAGTCAGAGGACCAATACCAGTCAGTCAGAGGACTAATACCAGTCAGTCAGAGGACTAATACCAGTCAGTCAGAGGACTAATACCAGTCAGTCAGAGGACCAATACCAGTCAGTCAGAGGACCAATACCAGTCAGTCAGAGGGGCAATACCAGTCAGTCAGAGGACTAATACCAGTCAGTCAGAGGACCAATACCACCACAATCATCCTTCCCTCCTCTTCATGATTTTTTTTCTTCATAGACTTCAGATCAAACTATTAGCTTGACATTTAATCTGTCTCTTCTAAAAAATGAAAAGCTTCCCGTATGGTTTATTTTTATCCCAGTAAATCAGATTGTAGTTGTAATAACAGTATTGGATTGTAGTTGTAATAACAGTATTGTAACAGTGTCTCCATGTTATAACTAGTCATATCTATGTTCTCTGTGAGGAAACGTCCGTGGTGTTCATGGTAGAGCTAGATATTGTGTTTCCTAGAAGAGCTAGCTGAGTCTATTATTCTGCTAGTCTCTTATCATCGGTGGTGAGTGATGTCTCTCTCTCTCTCTGTGTGTGGCTGTCCCTGCTCTGTTTCACAGCTAGCTCTCCGTCTAACAGCACATTGGTCAGGGACATCTAGGCTTATCAGCCATGAGGGGATCACTTACAGGAAAGGGGGAGGGAGGTGGAAAGGGGAGAGAGAGGAGGGAAGGGGAGGGAAAGGGAGAGGGAGAGAGAGGAGGGAAAGGGAGAGAGAGGAGGGAAAGGGAGAGGAGGGAAGGGGAGAGAAAAGGGACAGGGAGAGAGAGGAGGGAAAGGGAGAGAGAGGAGGGAAGGGGAGAGGGAGGTGGAAAGGGGAGAGAGTGGAGGGAAGAGGAGAGAGGAGGGTAGGGGAGAGAGAGGAGGGAAGGGGAGAGAGAGGAGGGAAAGGGAGAGAGAGGAGGGAAAGGGAGAGAGAGGAAGGAAGGGGAGAGGGAGGTGGAAAGGGGAGAGAGTGGAGGGAAGAGGAGAGAGGAGGGATGGGGAGAAAGGGGAGGGGAGAGAGAGGAGAGGGAAGAGGAGAGAGGAGGGAAGGGGAGAGAGAGGAGGGAAGAGGAGAGAGAGGAGGGAAAGGGAGAGAGAGGAGGGAAGGGGGAGAGAGTGGAGGGAAGAGGAGAGAGGAGGGATGGGGAGAAAGGGGAGGGAAGGGGAGAGAGGAGAGGAAGAGGAGAGAGGAGGGAAGGGAGAGAGAGGAGAGAAGAGGAGAGAGGGGGAAGGGGAGAGAGAGGAGGGAGTGAAGAGGAGAGAGAGGAGAGGAGAGAGGAGGGAAGGGGAGAGAGAGGAGAGAAGAGGAGAGAGGGGGAAGGGGAGAGAGTGGAGTGAAGAGGAGAGAGAGGAGGGATGGGGAGAGAGAGGAGAGAAGGGGAGAGAGTGGGGGGAGAGGAGAGAAGGGGAGAGAGTGGAGGGAAGAGGAGAGAGAGGAGGGATGGGGAGAGAGAGGAGAGAAGGGGAGAGAGTGGAGGGGAGAGGAGAGAAGGGGAGAGAGTGGAGGGAAGAGGAGAGAGAGGAGGGATGGGGAGAGAGAGGAGAGAAGAGGAGAGAGTGGAGGGAAGAGGAGAGAGATGACGGAAGGGGAGAGAGGAGGGATGGGGAGAGAGAGGAGGGAAGGAGAGAGGGGAGGGAAGTGTGTTGCTGGAAGTGTGTAAAGTGCTTGGGGCTCTAGGTTGTGTGGGCAGATGTAGAAGCTTGTGTTGCAGCAGGTTTTGTTACTGTAACCATGTGACGTGGAGGTACTTTATCAACTGGACTGGAGGGTGGACCTTTCTATCACCCACGTGGGTACATGCTCCTTTAAACCAATGAGGAGATGGGACGTGGGTATATACTCCTATAAACCAATGAGGAGATGGGACATGGGTACATGCTCCTTTAAACCAATGAGGAGATGGGACGTGGGTATATACTCCTATAAACCAATGAGGAGATGGGGCGTGGGTTTATACTCCTATAAACCAATGAGGAGATGGGACGTGGGTATATGCTCCTATAAACCAATGAGGAGATGGGGCGTGGGTATATACTCCTATAAACCAATGAGGAGATGGGACGTGGGTATATGCTCCTATAAACCAATGAGGAGATGGGACGTGGGTATATACTCCTATAAACCAATGAGGAGATGGGGTGTGGGTATATACTCCTATAAACCAATGAGGAGATGGGACGTGGGTATATACTCCTATAAACCAATGAGGAGATGGGACGTGGGTATATTCTCCTATAAACCAATGAGGAGATGGGACGTGGGTATATACTCCTTTAAACCAATGAGGAGATGGCACGTGGGTATATACTCCTATAAACCAATGAGGAGATGGGACGTGGGTATATACTCCTATAAACCAATGAGGAGATGGGAGAGGCCGGACTTGCAGTGAGTTGAGCATCACAAATAGAACCAAGTTTTATTTTAGCTCCTGTCTACACAGATGCTTGTTGACAAGCAGTATTGATGAAATGATTGAATAACAATGTACAGTGGCAAGATAAAGTAGGTGAACCCTTTGGAATTACCTGGATTTCTGCATAAATTGGGTCATAGAATTTGATCTGATCTTCATCTAGGTCACAACGATAGACAAACACAGTCTGCTTAAAGTAATAACACACACATTATTGTATTTTTCTTGTCTATATTGAATACATCATTTAAACATTCACAGTGTAGGTTGGAAAAAGTATGTGAACCCCCCAAGGCTAATGACTTCTCCAAAAGCTAATTGGAGTCAGGAGTCATGCTAACCTGGAGTCCAATCAATGAGATGAGATTGGAGATGTTGGTGAGAGCTGCCCTGCCCTATAAAAAAACACTCACAAAACATGAGTTTGCTATTCACGAGAAGCAGTGCCTGATGTGAACCTTGCCTCGAACAAAAGAAATCTCAGAAGACATAAGATTAAGAATTGTAGACTTGCATAAAGCTGGAAAGGGTTTCAAAAGTATCCCTAAAAGCCTTGATGTTCATCAGTCCAAAGGTAAGACACATTGTCTATAAACGGAGAAACGTGTGTCCGTCCTGCAAAGATGACTGCAAGAGCACAGAATGTTCAACGAGGTTAAGAAGAATCCTAGAGTGTCAGCTAAAGACTTACAGAAATCTCTGTAACATGCTAACATCTCTGTAACATGCTAACATCTCTGTAACATGCTAACATCTCTGTTGACGAGTCTACGATACGTAAAACACTAAACAAGAATGACTGCAAGAGCACAGAATGTTCAACGAGGTTAAGAAGAATCCTAGAGTGACTTACAGAAATCTCTGTAACATGAACATCTAACATGAAATCTCTGTAACATGCACTAAACAAGAATGACTGCAAGAGCACAGCACAGAATGTTCAACAGGTTAAGAAGAATCCTAACATAAAGACTTACAGAAATCTCTGTAACATGCTAACATCTCTGTAACATGCTAACATCTCTGTTGACGAGTCTACGATACGTAAAACACTAAACAAGAATGACTGCAAGAGCACAGCACAGAATGTTCAATGAGGTTAAGAAGAATCCTAGAGTGTCAGCTAAAGACTTACAGAAATCTCTGTAACATGCTAACATCTCTGTAACATGCTAACATCTTTGTTGACGAGTCTACGATACGTAAAACACTAAACAAGAAAGGGGTTCATGTTCATGTTTATTTTTCAGCGCTCGAGCGACGAGACACGAGCAGTGTGGTCAGCATGTTCCTGTACGTATTGTAATCTACAGTCTTTACTTTATGTTGTACTACTGTCAAGTAGTAAAAGTAGCAGAGAGGTCCGATGTCTGCAGTACAAACCTCTTCTCATTGTGGAACGTCCGGATGATGGAGGGAAGCGGCTCAGATCTCTCTCAAGGTCAAACCATGGTTGAGCACATGGTCTGCCCAGCCTCTCTCTCAAGGTCAAACCATGGTTGACCACATGGTCTGCCCAGCCTCTCTCTCAAGGTCAAACCATGGTTGACCACATGGTCTGCCCAGCCTCTCTCTCAAGGTCAAACCATCTCATCTGGTCAAACCATGGTCCACCACAGGTCTGCCCAGCCTCTCTCTCAAATTTAAACCATGGTTGACCACATGGTCTCCCAGCCTCTCTCTCAAGGTCAAAGATCTTCCTCTGCAGCCTCTCTCCCAAGGTCAAACCATGGTTGACCCATGGTCTGCCCAGCCCCCACCTCCACCCAAACCATGGTTGACCACATGGTCTGCCCAGCCTCTCTCAAGGTCAAACCATCTACCACATGGTCTGCCCAGCCTCTCTCAAGGTCAAACCATGGTTGACCACATGGTCTGCCCAGCCTCTCTCTCAAGGTCAAACCATGGTTGACCACATGGTCTGCCCAGACTCTCTCTCTCATGGTCAAACCATGGTCCACCACAGCCACCCGAATTTAATCAGAGATTACTCTCCTTGATCTTCCTCCACCTCGACCTCTACCCCCACCCCCACCTCCACCCATACGTGGGTGATGTTCTATCTACTGTATCTAGGCTACATTAACGTGGGTGATGTTCCATCTACTGAAGCTAGGCTACATTAATCTACTGAAGCTAGGCTACATTAACGTGGGTGATGTTCCATCTACTGAAGCTAGGCTACATTAACGTGGGTGATGTTCCATCTACTGAAGCTAGGCTACATTAACGTGGGTGATGTTCCATCTACTGAAGCTAGGCTACATTAACGTGGGTGATTTCTGTGCTGTGTGACTGACGAGTTTCACATGACTGTTAATGTCATTATCAACTCAGGGTGAGAGAGTTTGGCCTTGAGGTGTGTGTGTGTGTGTGTGTGTGTGTGTGTGTGTGTGTGTGTGTGTGTGTGTGTGTGTGTGTGTGTGTGTGTGTGTGTGTGTGTGTGTGTGTGTGTGTGTGTGTGTGTGTGTGTGTGTGTGTGTGTGTGTGTGTGTGTTTTAGGGCCCCTTTTGTAGCTGTGTAGTTGTGTTGACATCCAGAGGAAGATGCTGCTGTAGCAGTCAGGGTCACAGAACATCAGAGAAGGGACACACACACACACACACACACACACACACGAGAGACACACACACACACACACACACACACACACACACACACACACACACACACACACACACACACACACACACACACACACACACACACACACACACACACACACACACACACACACACACACGAGAGAGACAGACAGAGACAGAGGGGTCTTCCTTTCAGCCCCAGACTGTTGAATTTTAACCTGTCTAATCTCAACAGAAGATAAAAAGTGTTTTGGTGAAATATGGATTTTATTCTCCGTTTTAGGAGCATTTCCTCCTCAGGAATGCCTCTTATTGCAAATAACTTGTAGTAGTTGACTGTGCTTGGATATTAGATATCTGTACAAGTGTTTGTAATTCATATGTGCTGTAATATACTGCATTTCACCTTTATTTAACCAGGTAGGCCAGTTGAGAACACCTTTATTTAACCAGGTAGGCACATTGAGAACACCTTTATTTAACCAGGTAGGCCAGTTGAGAACACCTTTATTTAACCAGGTAGGCACATTGAGAACACCTTTATTTAACCAGGTAGGCACATTGAGAACACGTTCTCATTTACAACTGCGACCTGGCCAAGATAAAGCAAAGCAGTTCGACACATACAACAACACAGAGTTACACATGGAATAAAACAAACATACAGTCAATAACACAATAGAGTAAGTCTACATACATTGTGTGCATATTTTAACCTGCTGTATAGAACACATGAGCATATCATCAGCATATCATCAGCATATCATCAGCATATCATCAGCATATCATCAGCATATAAGTGAACATTCTGACAACATTAAATGTTATCGGATTTCATTCTCTTCATTATTCCCAGTACTTCCTGTTTGGTTTCAAATGTTACGCCCTGATTAACTGATGCTAAATACTGCTATGTTACGCCCTGATTAACTGATGCTAAATACTGCTATGTTACGCCCTGATTAACTGATGCTAAATACTGCTATGCTACGCCCTGATTAACTTATGCTAAATACTGCTACGTTACTCCCTGATTAACTGATGCTAAATACTTATCTGCTACGCCCTGGTTAATACTGCTATGCTACTCCCTGATTAAGTGATGCTAAATACTGCTATGCTACTCCCTGATTAACTGATGCTAAATACTGCTATGCTACAACCTGATTAACTGATGCTAAGTACTGCTATGCTACAACCTGGTTAACTGATGCTAAGTACTGCTATGCTACAACCTGGTTAACTGATGCTAAGTACTGCTATGCTACAACCTGATTAACTGATGCTAAGTACTGCTATGCTACAACCTGGTTAACTGATGCTAAGTACTGCTATGCTACAACCTGATTAACTGATGCTAAGTACTGCTATGCTACAACCTGGTTAACTGATGCTAAGTACTGCTATGCTACAACCTGGTTAACTGACGCTAAGTACTGCTATGCTACAACCTGATTAACTGATGCTAAGTACTGCTATGCTACAACCTGATTAACTGATGCTAAGTACTGCTATGCTACAACCTGATTAACTGATGCTAAGTACTGCTATGCTACAACCTGATTAACTGATGCTAAGTACTGCTATGCTACAACCTGATTAACTGACGCTAAGTACTGCTATGCTACAACCTGTTTAACTGATGCTAAGTACTGCTATGCTACAACCTGATTAACTGACGCTAAGTACTGCTATGCTACAACCTGGTTAACTGATGCTAAGTACTGCTATGCTACAACCTGATTAACTGACGCTAAGTACTGCTATGCTACAACCTGATTAACTGATGCTAAGTACTGCTATGCTACAACCTGATTAACTGACGCTAAGTACTGCAATGCTACAACCTGATTAACTGATGCTAAATACTGCTATGCTACAACCTGATTAACTGACGCTAAGTACTGCTATGCTACAACCTGATTAACTGATGCTAAGTACTGCTATGCTACAACCTGGTTAACTGATGCTAAGTACTGCTATGCTACAACCTGGTTAACTGATGCTAAGTACTGCTATGCTACAACCTGGTTAACTGATGCTAAGTACTGCTATGCTACAACCTGATTAACTGACGCTAAGTACTGCTATGCTACGCCACGCCCGGACAGAATAAAAATGAATTGATATTTTTTCTTTCAGAAATCCCCAGGTGCTATCTGATAAAGAAATCCAAGTGTCCCAATTGTAAAATAGAGCTCTATTTTGAGAATAGGGGTCCATTTTGGACACATCCACTGTACATTCATTGCCAAGACAGAACAATAATAATCTAACACTCTTTGTCTTCCAGAAGTCCTCCAATGCATCAGAGGATGGCAGTGGTGATCTGAAGAGAGACAGAACGGAGAGAAAGAGTGTCGGTTTCCTCAACTCTGTTAGTGTGATCTCAGCGCTTGGAGGAGACAGCAGTACAACCACCAGCACCATGGAGGTGGAGGCCCACCCTGAGAGCTGCTACCCCAGCCAAGGGCTCAACGGCCAGGGCAACAAACACCAGCCCCAGCCCCTGGACATTGAGGTAGCTCATGAGATAGCCTACCTAGATGAGGTGTTGGAAGCTAACTGCTGTGACCCCGGGGTTGATACCACGCCATCACCCTCTAACGGGACGGCGACCACTGAGAAACACCCCGGGGAGGTCAACATCGACGGGACTGGACCATCTGTCAACATCTCCAACACAGACACAACATGCCATGAGGTCATAGTAGAGGGGAGAAAGCAGACTATCTTCATTGGACACCAGGATGTCAATTACACCAACAATACCAATAACACCAGGCCCAACGGCCACTCTTGGCCAATGGGAGGAAAGCAGGAGAACTACAGGAAGCAGGGAGGAGAGACAATATCCCCCACTATGACCACCATCAAGAAGGAAGCTCGTTTCGAGCTGCGGGCCTTCCAGGAGGAGAAGAAGCCGTCCAAGCTGTTCGACCCGTGTGAGAAGGAAGTGCGCGTGAAGAAGGTGCGTCCCTCGGAGGAGGTGGTAGAGCTGGAGAGGGAGAGGTTGGAGCTGATCAGGGGCCAGGCGGTAAAGAAGAACCCAGACATGGGGACAAAGTGGTGGAACCCTCCTCAGGAGAAGAGTCTGGAGGAGGAGCTTGAGCCAGACAAACTAGAGTCACACAGGAAGTACGAGGAGAGGAAGCAGCAGAGGAGGTCAGAGTTCACTGGTGGGATGTCCCAGATGTACGCCCAGTACTCCATGACCTTGGACCCTAATGCTGACCCTGAGGCTGGCCGCGACACGCCCGAGCTCTTCCAGAGCACCAAGGAGGACATCCTGGTGGAGCAGATGGACTTCTCTACCGCCAGGAAGCAGTTCCTCCAGATGGAACACGCAAGGCAGCAGGCAGCCGAGAGGTCACAGGTCACAGCTCCCAACTCGGCCAAGCCTTTCTCCAGATCACCAGACACCGTGATCCACGTGGAGCGATCCTCCGATTACGTCACTGTGGGCTACAGCAGTTACCAGGACTCACCACTAGAGGACAGCGACATAACCACCACAACAGTCCGGACAGAGAGGATCTACTGCAGCCCAGAAGGGTCCCAGTCCCCCACCTCTACCGTGGGGAGGGTCCTGGGGCTGGGGCTGGGACAGGGAGAGCCCAGTAATAGTGGCCCCAGGGAGGCCTCGATGGAGAACAGATACAGAGACGGAGACTTTACCTGCGCCAGGGCCGTCATGACCATCATAAAAGATGAGAAGGATCCTCTGTCCCTCCAGCATCATTCCTCCTCCCTCCACAGCCCCAGCGCCTCTCTGTCCTCCTGCAACCCCAAGGAATGTGACTCCGGGCTGGACGAGCTTTCCCTGCGGTCCCTGGATAACTCTATGCTGGATACCCTGTCAAAAGACTTCAGCATGAGTAACGTATCCGACAGCGGGGCGTCAAATGAGACCATGTCGGCCTCCTACCTGGGGGAGACGTCTCTGGGAGAGTACTCCTTCCCCTCCACCCCACAGTCCACTACACCCGTCAACGGAAAGATGGAGGGAGGCACCACCATGTCCCCTGGGGAGCAGAACGAGGGAAGTCAGGGTCTGTCGGAGCAAGAGCTGGAGTACCATGCAGGTATGCTGGTGCAGAGTATCATCCAGCATGCCCTGATTAATCAGAACCAGTCTCAGCAGGGTGAGGAGTGGCAGAGGGTCCCCCCCCTCCAGATGAGGCACTCAGACGTTCTACATCCATTTTCTGGGAACCTTTCATCACTACCAACAGAATATCAGTCACTCACACATCTAGACCTCCACTCTCCACCACCTCCCCAGCTCCACTCACCTCCAAGCCCACTGCAGCAGTCACCAACACCCTTACAGACCCTCCAGTCAGCTCCACCCCAGTACCAGTCAACTCCATCACCTCAGCCGCTGTCACCTCCAGCCAAGTTCCAGTCAAGTCCAACCCAACATCAGTCTCCTTCACCCCAGCTCCAGCCCCTCCCAACCCAGGTAGAGAGACCTACCTATGTCCAGGTAGAGAGACCTACCTATGTCCAGATGGAGAGACCTACCTACGCCCCCCTTCCACAGAGATCTTCCTCCGGGGGTCCTAAGATCCTCGTCCAGTCAGCACTCAGTCGCTCACTGGCCCTAAACCCAGACCCGGTCCCAGTCCGCACTCCTGTCCTCATCCCTCCCCGTCCCATAGAGCCCTATCAGGCTCCAGAGCTGCCCCGGACCCTGGGTGAAAAGGACCAGTTCAGCTACTTCTCTAAGTACTCCGAGGCGGCCGAGCTCCGCAGCACAGCCGCAGCGACCAGAGCCCAGGAGACAGAGCAGAGCACCGGACCGTTCAAGCTGCGCTCCCGGAAGCAGAGGACTCTGTCCATGATCGAGGAAGAGATCCGAGCGGCGCAAGAGAGAGAGAAAGAACTGAAGAAGCAGAGACTGGGATCGGTGCGGTCAGGACCGGATCCCAGAGCCAACCAGACTGGCAGACCCAAGACGATTACTATCAACCCCAGGGACAAGCACAAGACCAACAGCCTGCCCGCCAAACTCAGCCTCTCTGGGAGCCTGCCACCCACCAAACTCACCCTCACCAGCAAGACGGCACCAGGTGAGCTGTGGTAACTGTTTCTGCGTCTGAAACCTTATTCTTTTCATCAGTATTGTACTATGTAGACAATAGGGTGCCGTTTTTGGAAACAACCCGTAAGAAGAAAAAACTGTCTATCAGTGATTGATTGACATTTTATTGGTATGTGAGTTGTCCCCTTGTATAAGTCTTCAGACTATTTCCATCCAGAAGGCTGTATTCATGTTCCCCTGGTGATGGTATTATAGGGTGGCTCATTTTCTCAGCTTGGTCAATAAGAAATCCAAGGGCCATGACTGAAGCCAAACGAGAGTTGTCTTGAGGGGGTGGGTTAATGTGGGTGTCTCTTGTGTGTGCATTCATTTGGAAATCCACTCTGCCAAAACACTACACAGATACAGTCACTCACCCTTCTAGATAACTTGAAACAGCCTTGAATATTTTGGGGTGTAGTTTGCTCATAGCTCTTTTTGTGCAGCCACGAGTGTGAGTGTGATTGCAGTTGATCTAATGTGTTCTGTTATGCTGTTACATATTATATATGACTACATCACCTCCTGTACCCCCTGTTCACTCAATACTGCATGGCCAGGCACGACTCCAACACCATCATTAAAGAAACTTAAGGATCGGACCCTTTTATTCAATTTTCACCTAAAATGACATACCCAAATCTAACTGCCTGTAGTTCAGGCCCTGAAGCATATTCTTGGTGCCATTTGAAAGGAAACACTTTGAGGATTGTGGTGTAGGTGCAAAGTTTAAGACTGATCCAATAAACCATTGTATTGTATTTCTGTTCAAAATGTTGTATCAAGACTACCCAATCGTGCCTAATTTATTTATTAATATCTTTTCATGTTCAAAAATGTGCACTCTCTCCTCAAACAATAGTATGGTATTCTTTCATTGTAACAGCTACTGTAAATTGGACAGTAGATTAACAAGCATTTAAGCTTTCTGCCAACATCAGATAAACCATTGTATTTCTGCAGCATTGATGAGCTGGACTGTGTTTACAGCATGAGGAGTCGCGAGTAGATGAACTGGACTGTGTTTACAGCATTTTTTATTTTATTTTACCTTTATTTAACCAGGCAAGTCAGTTAAGTTAAGAATTTAAGCTTTCTGCCAACATCAGATAAACCATTGTATTTCTGATAAACTAGTAATATGATCAACCATGTGTAGTTATAACTAGTGATTATGATTGATTAAGTTTAATGGTAGCTAACAACTTACCTTGGCTTCTTACTGCATTCGCGTAACAGGCAGGCTCCTCGTGAGGCAGGTGGTTAGAGTGTTGGACTAGTTAACCGTAAGGTTGCAAGATTGAATCCCTGAGCTGACAAGGTAAAAATCTGTCGTTCTGCCCCTGAACAACCTTTATTTATTTAACTAGGCAAGTCGGTTAAGAACAAATTCTTATTTTCAATGACGGCCTGGGAACAGTGGGTTAACTGCCTGTTCAGGGGCAGAACGACAGATTTGTACCTTGTCAGCTCGGGGATTTGAACTCGCAACCTTCCGGTTACTAGTCCAACACTCTAACCACTAGGCTACCATGTCTATGTCCTGGGATATGTTCTTGTTACTTATAACCTCATGCTAATCGCATTAGCCTACGTTAGCTCAACCGTCCCGCACCAATCCCGAAGAAGTTTTTTAAGTTTGCCGATGACACAACATGGATAACGATTAGGATACCCTTCATTTCAAAATAATATTTTCTACATCTCACAAATCGCAGTTTTGGACCAGACTTTAATGACCAAAATGATTATATTTACACTTTGTAGTTCATTTTGACACTAGAATAAATGTTTCTGACTCATGTTGATACCACACATGCTGTTTTCAAAAGGAGAAGTTGCTTTTTTAGGGGAGCCGCTCTGGGATAGGTGTCCCGTTAACGGGACAGTTGTAAATCATGCAGCACCTTGTCTCACGATCGCAGATTTTAGAGGATCAAAACAATGTCTCGTCTGAAAGCTTAAATTCTTGTTATAACACTGTCCAATTTAGAGTAGCTATTACTGCGGAAAAAAATACCAGTTACTACAACATGATTAGAGAGAGAGAGAGAGAGAGAGATGGACTGGTTACTACAACATGATAACAATAACATAGGACCATAGTGGTCAATACAACAATAACATAGTGGTCAATACAACAATAACATAGGACTATAGTGGTCAACACTACAATAACATAGTGGTCAACACTACAATAACATAAGACTATAGTGGTCAACACTACAATAACATAGTGGTCAACACAACTATACCATAGTGGTCAACACTACAATAACATAGTGGTCAACACAACAATAACATAGTGGTCAACACTACAATAACATAGTGGTCAACACAACAATAACATAGTGGTCAACACTACAATAACATAGTGGTCAAGACAACAATAACATAAGACTATAGTGGTCAACACTACAAAAACATAGTGGTCAACACTACAATAACATAAGACTATAGTGGTCAACACTACAAAAACATAGTGGTCAATACAACAATAACATAGTGGTCAACACAACAATAGCATAGTGATCAACACAACAATAACATAGTGGTCAATACAACAATAACATAGTGGTCAACACTAAAATAACATAGTGGTCAACACTACAATAACATAGTGGTCAACACTACAATAACATAGTGGTCAACACAACTATAACATAGGACTATAGTGGTCAACACAACTATAACATAGTGGTCAACACTACAATAACATAGTGGTCAACACAACAATAACATAGTGGTCAACACAACTATAACATAGTGGTCAACACAACAATAACACAGTGGTCAACACTACAATAACATAGTGGTCAACACTACAATAACATAGTGGTCAACACAACAATAACATAGTGGTCAACACTACAATAACATAGTGGTCAACACTACAATAACATAGTGGTCAACACTACAATAACATAGTGGTCAACACAACAATAACATAGTGGTCAACACAACTATAACATAGTGGTCAACACAACAATAACATAGTGGTCAACACTACAATAACATAGTGGTCAACACAACAATAACATAGTGGTCAACACAACAATAGCATAGTGGTCAACACAACAATACCATAGGACTATAGTGGTCAACACAACTATAACATAGTGGTCAACACAACAATAACATAGTGGTCAACACTACAATAACATAGGACCATAGTGCTCAACACAGCAATAACATAGTGGTCAACACAACTATAACATAGTGGTCAACACAACAATAACACAGTGGTCAACACAACAATAACATAGTGGTCAACACTACTATAACATAGTGGTCAATACTACAATAACATAGGACTATAGTGGTCAACACAACTATAACATAGGACTATAGTGGTCAACACTACAATAACATAGTGGTCAACACAACTATAACATAGTGGTCAATACTACAATAACATAGTGGTCAATACTACAATAACATAGTGGTCAACACTACTAAAACACAGTGGTCAACACTACAATAACATAGTGGTCAACACAACTATAACATAGTGGTCAACACTACAATAACATAGTGGGCAACACTACAATAACAGAGTGGTCAACACTACAATAACATAGTGGTCAACACAACAATAAAATAGTGGTCAACACAACTATAACATAGTGGTCAACACAACTATAACATAGTGGTCAACACTACAATAACATAGTGGTCAACACAACAATAACATAGTGGTCAACACAACAATAGCATAGTGGTCAACACAACAATACCATAGGACTATAGTGGTCAACACAACTATAACATAGTGGTCAACACAACAATAACATAGTGGTCAACACTACAATAACATAGGACCATAGTGCTCAACACAGCAATAACATAGTGGTCAACACAACTATAACATAGTGGTCAACACAACAATAACACAGTGGTCAACACAACAATAACATAGTGGTCAACACTACTATAACATAGTGGTCAATACTACAATAACATAGGACTATAGTGGTCAACACAACTATAACATAGGACTATAGTGGTCAACACTACAATAACATAGTGGTCAACACAACTATAACATAGTGGTCAATACTACAATAACATAGTGGTCAATACTACAATAACATAGTGGTCAACACTACTAAAACACAGTGGTCAACACAACAATAACATAGTGGTCAACACAACTATAACATAGTGGTCAACACAACAATAACATAGTGGTCAACACTACAATAACATAGTGGTCAACACAACTATAACATAGTGGTCAACACTACAATAACATAGTGGTCAACACTACAATAACACAGTGGTCAACACTACAATAACATAGTGGTCAACACTACAATAACACAGTGGTCAACACTACAATAACATAGTGGTCAACACAACAATAACATAGTGGTCAACACAACTATAACATAGTGGTCAACACAACTATAACATAGGACTATAGTGGTCAACACAACTATAACATAGTGGTCAACACTACAATAACATAGTGGTCAACACAACTATAACACAGTGGTCAACACTACAATCACATAGTGGTCAACACAACAATAACATAGTGGTCAACACAACAATAACATAGGACTATAGTGGTCAACACAACTATAACACAGTGGTCAACACTACAATAACATAGTGGTCAACACAACTATAACATAGTGGTCAACACTACAATAACATAGTGGTCAACACTACAATAACACAGTGGTCAACACTACAATAACATAGTGGTCAACACAACAATAACATAGTGGTCAACACAACTATAACATAGTGGTCAACACAACTATAACATAGGAATATAGTGGTCAACACAACTGTAACATAGTGGTCAACACAACAATACCATAGGACTATAGTGGTCAACACAACTATAACATAGTGGTCAACACTACAATAACATAGTGGTCAAAACAACTATAACATAGGAATATAGTGGTCAACACAACTATAACATAGGACTATAGTGGTCAACACAACTATAACATAGGACTATAGTGGTCAACACTACAATAACACAGTGGTCAACACTACAATAACATAGTGGTCAACACTACAATAACATAGTGGTCAACACAACAATACCATAGGACTATAGTGGTCAACACAACTATAACATAGTGGTCAACACTACAATAACATAGTGGTCAACACAACTATAACATAGTGGTCAACACTACAATAACATAGTGGTCAACACTACAATAACATAGTGGTCAACACTACAATAACATAGTGGTCAACACTACAATAACATAGTGGTCAACACAACTATAACATAGTGGTCAACACAACTATAACATAGTGGTCAACACAACTATAACATAGTGGTCAACACAACAATAACATAGTGGTCAACACAACTATAACATAGTGGTCAACACAACAATAACATAGTGGTCAACACTACAATAACACAGTGGTCAACACAACTATAACATAGGAATATAGTGGTCAACACTACTATAACATAGGACTATAGTGGTCAACACAACTATAACACAGTGGTCAACACTACAATAACATAGTGGTCAACACAACTATAACATAGTGGTCAACACTACAATAACATAGTGGGCAACACTACAATAACAGAGTGGTCAACACTACAATAACATAGTGGTCAACACAACAATAAAATAGTGGTCAACACAACTATAACATAGTGGTCAACACAACTATAACATAGTGGTCAACACTACAATAACATAGTGGTCAACACAACAATAACATAGTGGTCAACACAACAATAGCATAGTGGTCAACACAACAATACCATAGGACTATAGTGGTCAACACAACTATAACATAGTGGTCAACACAACAATAACATAGTGGTCAACACTACAATAACATAGGACCATAGTGCTCAACACAGCAATAACATAGTGGTCAACACAACTATAACATAGTGGTCAACACAACAATAACACAGTGGTCAACACAACAATAACATAGTGGTCAACACTACTATAACATAGTGGTCAATACTACAATAACATAGGACTATAGTGGTCAACACAACTATAACATAGGACTATAGTGGTCAACACTACAATAACATAGTGGTCAACACAACTATAACATAGTGGTCAATACTACAATAACATAGTGGTCAATACTACAATAACATAGTGGTCAACACTACTAAAACACAGTGGTCAACACAACAATAACATAGTGGTCAACACAACTATAACATAGTGGTCAACACAACAATAACATAGTGGTCAACACTACAATAACATAGTGGTCAACACAACTATAACATAGTGGTCAACACTACAATAACATAGTGGTCAACACTACAATAACACAGTGGTCAACACTACAATAACATAGTGGTCAACACTACAATAACACAGTGGTCAACACTACAATAACATAGTGGTCAACACAACAATAACATAGTGGTCAACACAACTATAACATAGTGGTCAACACAACTATAACATAGGACTATAGTGGTCAACACAACTATAACATAGTGGTCAACACTACAATAACATAGTGGTCAACACAACTATAACACAGTGGTCAACACTACAATCACATAGTGGTCAACACAACAATAACATAGTGGTCAACACAACAATAACATAGGACTATAGTGGTCAACACAACTATAACACAGTGGTCAACACTACAATAACATAGTGGTCAACACAACTATAACATAGTGGTCAACACTACAATAACATAGTGGTCAACACTACAATAACACAGTGGTCAACACTACAATAACATAGTGGTCAACACAACAATAACATAGTGGTCAACACAACTATAACATAGTGGTCAACACAACTATAACATAGGAATATAGTGGTCAACACAACTGTAACATAGTGGTCAACACAACAATACCATAGGACTATAGTGGTCAACACAACTATAACATAGTGGTCAACACTACAATAACATAGTGGTCAAAACAACTATAACATAGGAATATAGTGGTCAACACAACTATAACATAGGACTATAGTGGTCAACACAACTATAACATAGGACTATAGTGGTCAACACTACAATAACACAGTGGTCAACACTACAATAACATAGTGGTCAACACTACAATAACATAGTGGTCAACACTACAATAACATAGTGGTCAACACTACAATAACATAGTGGTCAACACAACTATAACATAGTGGTCAACACAACTATAACATAGTGGTCAACACAACTATAACATAGTGGTCAACACAACTATAACATAGTGGTCAACACTACAATAACATAGTGGTCAACACAACTATAACATAGTGGTCAATACTACAATAACATAGTGGTCAACACTACTATAACATAGTGGTCAACACAACAATAACATAGTGGTCAACACAACAATAACATAGGACTATAGTGGTCAACACAACTATAACATAGTGGTCAACACAACAATAACATAGTGGTTAACACTACAATAACATAGTGGTCAACACAACAATAACATAGTGGTCAACACAACTATAACATAGTGGTCAACACAACAATAACATAGTGGTCAACACTACAATAACACAGTGGTCAACACAACTATAACATAGGAATATAGTGGTCAACACTACTATAACATAGGACTATAGTGGTCAACACAACTATAACACAGTGGTCAACACTACAATAACATAGTGGTCAACACTACAATAACATAGGACTATAGTGGTCAACACAACTATAACATAGTGGTCAACACTACAATAACATAGTGGTCAACACAACTATAACACAGTGGTCAACACTACAATCACATAGTGGTCAACACAGCAATAACATAGTGGTCAACACAACAATAACATAGTGGTCAACACAACAATAACATAGGACTATAGTGGTCAACACAACTATAACATAGTGGTCAACACTACAATAACATAGTGGTCAACACAACTATAACATAGTGGTCAACACTACAATAACATAGTGGTCAACACTACAATAACATAGGACTATAGTGGTCAACACTACAATAACATAGTGGTCAACACTACAATAACATAGTGGTCAACACAACTATAACATAGTGGTCAATACTACAATAACATAGTGGTCAACACTACTATAACATAGTGGTCAACACAACAATAACATAGTGGTCAACACTACAATAACATAGTGGTCAACACAACTATAACATAGTGGTCAACACTACAATAACATAGTGGTCAACACTACAATAACACAGTGGTCAACACTACAATAACATAGTGGTCAACACTACAATAACATAGTGGTCAACACTACAATAACATAGTGGTCAACACTACTATAACATAGTGGTCAATACAACAATAGCATAGTGGTCAACACAACAATACCATAGGACTATAGTGGTCAACACAACTATAACATAGTGGTCAACACAACAATAACATAGTGGTCAACACTACAATAACATAGGACCATAGTGCTCAACACAGCAATAACATAGTGGTCAACAGAACTATAACATAGTGGTCAACACAACAATAACACAGTGGTCAACACAACAATAACATAGTGGTCAACACTACTATAACATAGTGGTCAACACTACAATAACATAGTGGTCAACACAACTATAACACAGTGGTCAACACTACAATAACATAGTGGTCAACACTACAATAACACAGTGGTCAACACTACAATAACATAGTGGTCAACACAACAATAACATAGTGGTCAACACTACAATAACATAGTGGTCAACACAACTATAACATAGTGGTCAACACAACTATAACATAGTGGTCAACACTACAATAACATAGTGGTCAACACTACAATAACACAGTGGTCAACACTACAATAACATAGTGGTCAACAC
This sequence comes from Oncorhynchus nerka, assembly GCF_034236695.1. NCBI lineage: Eukaryota > Metazoa > Chordata > Actinopteri > Salmoniformes > Salmonidae > Oncorhynchus > Oncorhynchus nerka. The sequence continues at coordinate 4,703,921 of NC_088399.1, forward strand.
AACAATAACATAGTGGTCAACACAACTATAACATAGTGGTCAACACTACAATAACATAGTGGTCAACACTACAATAACATAGGACTATAGTGGTCAACACTACAATAACATAGGACTATAGTGGTCAACACAACTATAACATAGTGGTCAACACTACAATAACATAGTGGTCAACACAACTAAAACACAGTGGTCAACACTACAATAACATAGTGGTCAACACAACTATAACATAGTGGTCAACACTACAATAACATAGTGGGCAACACTACAATAACAGAGTGGTCAACACTACAATAACATAGTGGTCAACACAACAATAAAATAGTGGTCAACACAACTATAACATAGTGGTCAACACAACTATAACATAGTGGTCAACACTACAATAACATAGTGGTCAACACAACTATAACACAGTGGTCAACAATACTATAACATAGTGGTCAACACTACAATAACATAGTGGTCAACACTACAATAACATAGGACTATAGTGGTCAACACAACTATAACATAGTGGTCAACACTACAATAACATAGTGGTCAACACAACTATAACACAGTGGTCAACACTACAATCACATAGTGGTCAACACAACAATAACATAGTGGTCAACACAACAATAACATAGGACTATAGTGGTCAACACAACTATAACACAGTGGTCAACACTACAATAACATAGTGGTCAACACAACTATAACATAGTGGTCAACACTACAATAACACAGTGGTCAACACTACAATAACATAGTGGTCAACACAACAATAACATAGTGGTCAACACAACTATAACATAGTGGTCAACACTACAATAACACAGTGGTCAACACTACAATAACATAGTGGTCAACACAACAATAACATAGTGGTCAACACAACTATAACATAGTGGTCAACACAACTATAACATAGGAATATAGTGGTCAACACAACTATAACATAGTGGTCAACACAACAATACCATAGGACTATAGTGGTCAACACAACTATAACATAGTGGTCAACACTACAATAACATAGTGGTCAAAACAACTATAACATAGGAATATAGTGGTCAACACAACTATAACATAGTGGTCAACACTACAATAACATAGTGGTCAACACAACTATAACATAGGAATATAGTGGTCAACACAACTATAACATAGGACTATAGTGGTCAACACAACTATAACATAGGACTATAGTGGTCAACACTACAATAACACAGTGGTCAACACTACAATAACATAGTGGTCAACACTACAATAACATAGTGGTCAACACAACAATACCATAGGACTATAGTGGTCAACACAACTATAACATAGTGGTCAACACTACAATAACATAGTGGTCAACACAACTATAACATAGTGGTCAACACTACAATAACATAGTGGTCAACACTACAATAACATAGTGGTCAACACTACAATAACATAGTGGTCAACACAACTATAACATAGTGGTCAACACAACTATAACATAGTGGTCAACACAACTATAACATAGTGGTCAACACAACTATAACATAGTGGTCAACACTACAATAACATAGTGGTCAACACAACTATAACATAGTGGTCAATACTACAATAACATAGTGGTCAACACAACAATAACATAGTGGTCAACACAACAATAACATAGTGGTCAACACAACAATAACATAGGACTATAGTGGTCAACACAACTATAACATAGTGGTCAACACAACAATAACATAGTGGTTAACACTACAATAACATAGTGGTCAACACAACAATAACATAGTGGTCAACACAACTATAACATAGTGGTCAACACAACAATAACATAGTGGTTAACACTACAATAACATAGTGGTCAACACAACAATAACATAGTGGTCAACACTACAATAACATAGTGGTCAACACAACTATAACACAGTGGTCAACACTACAATAACATAGTGGTCAACACAACTATAACACAGTGGTCAACACTACAATAACATAGTGGTCAACACTACTATAACATAGTGGTCAATACAACAATAACATAGTGGTCAACACTACTATAACATAGTGGTCAACACAACAATAACATAGTGGTTAACACTACAATAACATAGTGGTCAACACAACAATAACATAGTGGTCAACACTACAATAACATAGTGGTCAACACAACTATAACACAGTGGTCAACACTACAATAACATAGTGGTCAACACAACTATAACACAGTGGTCAACACTACAATAACATAGTGGTCAACACTACTATAACATAGTGGTCAATACAACAATAACATAGTGGTCAACACTACTATAACATAGTGGTCAACACAACAATACCATAGGACTATAGTGGTCAACACAACTATAACATAGTGGTCAACACTACAATAACATAGTGGTCAAAACAACAATAACATAGTGGTCAACACTACAATCACATAGTGGTCAATACTACAATAACATAATGGTCAACACTACAATAACATAGGACTATAGTGGTCAACACAACTATAACATAGTGGTCAACACAACTATAACATAGTGGTCAACACAACAATAACATAGTGGTCAACACAACTATAACATAGTGGTCAACACTACAATAACATAGTGGTCACTAACATAGTGGTCAACACAACTATAACATAGTGGTCAACACTACAATAACATAGTGGTCAACACTACAATAACATAGTGGTCAACACAACTATAACATAGTAACACTACAATAACATAGTGGTCAACACTACAATAACACAGTGGTCAACACTGTGGTCAACACAACAATAACATAGTGGTCAACACAACTATAACATAGTGGTCAACACTACAATAACATAGTGGTCAACACTACAATAACATAGGACTATAGTGGTCAACACTACAATAACATAGGACTATAGTGGTCAACACAACTATAACATAGTGGTCAACACTACAATAACATAGTGGTCAAAAACACAGTGGTCAACACTACAATAACACAGTGGTCAACACACAATAACATAGTGGTCAACACACAATAACATAGTAACACTACAATAACAGTGGTCAACACAACAATAACATAGTGGTCAACACAACAATAACATAGTGGTCAACACAACTATAACAATAACATATAACATAGTGGTCAACACTACAATAACATAGTGGTCAACACAACTATAACACAGTGGTCAACATAGTGGGTCAACACTACAATAACATAGTGGTCAACACTAACATAGGACTATAGTGGTCAACACAACTATAACATAGTGGTCAACACTACAACATAGTGGTCAACACAACTATAACACAGTGGTCAACACTACAATCACATAGTGGTCAACACAACAATAACATAGTGGTCAACACAACAATAACATAGGACTATAGTGTTCAACACAACTATAACATAGTGGTCAACACTACAATAACATAGTGGTCAACACAACTATAACATAGTGGTCAACACTACAATAACATAGTGGTCAACACTACAATAACACAGTGGTCAACACTACAATAACATAGTGGTCAACACAACAATAACATAGTGGTCAACACAACTATAACATAGTGGTCAACACAACTATAACATAGGAATATAGTGGTCAACACAACTATAACATAGTGGTCAACACAACAATACCATAGGACTATAGTGGTCAACACAACTATAACATAGTGGTCAACACTACAATAACATAGTGGTCAAAACAACTATAACATAGGAATATAGTGGTCAACACAACTATAACATAGGACTATAGTGGTCAACACAACTATAACATAGGACTATAGTGGTCAACACTACAATAACACAGTGGTCAACACTACAATAACATAGTGGTCAACACTACAATAACATAGTGGTCAACACAACAATAATAGGACTATAGTGGTCAACACAACTATAACATAGTGGTCAACACTACAATAACATAGTGGTCAACACAACTATAACATAGTGGTCAACACTACAATAACATAGTGGTCAACACTACAATAACATAGTGGTCAACACTACAATAACATAGTGGTCAACACAACTATAACATAGTGGTCAACACAACTATAACATAGTGGTCAACACAACTATAACATAGTGGTCAACACAACTATAACATAGTGGTCAACACTACAATAACATAGTGGTCAACACAACTATAACATAGTGGTCAATACTACAATAACATAGTGGTCAACACTACTATAACATAGTGGTCAACACAACAATAACATAGTGGTCAACACAACTATAACATAGTGGTCAACACAACAATAACATAGTGGTTAACACTACAATAACATAGTGGTCAACACAACAATAACATAGTGGTCAACACAACTATAACATAGTGGTCAACACAACAATAACATAGTGGTTAACACTACAATAACATAGTGGTCAACACAACAATAACATAGTGGTCAACACTACAATAACACAGTGGTCAACACAACTATAACATAGGAATATAGTGGTCAACACTACTATAACATAGGACTATAGTGGTCAACACAACTATAACACAGTGGTCAACACTACAATAACATAGTGGTCAACACTACAATAACATAGGACTATAGTGGTCAACACAACTATAACATAGTGGTCAACACTACAATAACATAGTGGTCAACACAACTATAACACAGTGGTCAACACTACAATCACATAGTGGTCAACACAGCAATAACATAGTGGTCAACACAACAATAACATAGTGGTCAACACAACAATAACATAGGACTATAGTGGTCAACACAACTATAACATAGTGGTCAACACTACAATAACATAGTGGTCAACACAACTATAACATAGTGGTCAACACTACAATAACATAGTGGTCAACACTACAATAACATAGGACTATAGTGGTCAACACTACAATAACATAGTGGTCAACACTACAATAACGTAGTGGTCAACACAACTATAACATAGTGGTCAACACTACAATAACATAGTGGTCAACACAACTATAACATAGTGGTCAACACTACAATAACATAGTGGTCAACACTACAATAACACAGTGGTCAACACTACAATAACATAGTGGTCAACACAACTATAACATAGTGGTCAACACTACAATAACATAGTGGTCAACACAACTATAACACAGTGGTCAACACTACAATAACATAGTGGTCAACACAACTATAACATAGTGGTCAACACTACAATAACATAGTAGTCAACACTACAATAACACAGTGGTCAACACTACAATAACATAGTGGTCAACACAACTATAACATAGTGGTCAACACTACAATAACATAGTGGTCAACACTACTATAACATAGTGGTCAATACAACAATAACATAGTGGTCAACACTACTATAACATAGTGGTCAACACAACAATACCATAGGACTATAGTGGTCAACACAACAATAACATAGTGGTCAACACAACAATACCATAGGACTATAGTGGTCAACACTACAATAACATAGTGGTCAACACAACTATAACACAGTGGTCAACACTACAATAACATAGTGGTCAACACAACTATAACACAGTGGTCAACACTACAATAACATAGTGGTCAACACTACTATAACATAGTGGTCAATACAACAATAACATAGTGGTCAACACTACTATAACATAGTGGTCAACACAACAATACCATAGGACTATAGTGGTCAACACAACTATAACATAGTGGTCAACACTACAATAACATAGTGGTCAAAACAACAATAACATAGTGGTCAACACTAGTGGTCAACACTACAATAACATAATGGTCAACACTACAATAACATAGGACTATAGTGGTCAACACAACTATAACATAGTGGTCAACACAACTATAACATAGTGGTCAACACAACTATAACATAGTGGTCAACACAACAATAACATAGTGGTCAACACAACTATAACATAGTGGTCAACACAACTATAACATAGGAATATAGTGGTCAACACAACTATAACATAGTGGTCAACACAACAATACCATAGGACTATAGTGGTCAACACAACTATAACATAGTGGTCAACACTACAATAACATAGTGGTCAAAACAACTATAACATAGGAATATAGTGGTCAACACAACTATAACATAGGACTATAGTGGTCAACACAACTATAACATAGGACTATAGTGGTCAACACTACAATAACACAGTGGTCAACACTACAATAACATAGTGGTCAACACTACAATAACATAGTGGTCAACACAACAATACCATAGGACTATAGTGGTCAACACAACTATAACATAGTGGTCAACACTACAATAACATAGTGGTCAACACAACTATAACATAGTGGTCAACACTACAATAACATAGTGGTCAACACTACAATAACATAGTGGTCAACACTACAATAACATAGTGGTCAACACAACTATAACATAGTGGTCAACACAACTATAACATAGTGGTCAACACAACTATAACATAGTGGTCAACACAACTATAACATAGTGGTCAACACTACAATAACATAGTGGTCAACACAACTATAACATAGTGGTCAATACTACAATAACATAGTGGTCAACACTACTATAACATAGTGGTCAACACAACAATAACATAGTGGTCAACACAACTATAACATAGTGGTCAACACAACAATAACATAGTGGTTAACACTACAATAACATAGTGGTCAACACAACAATAACATAGTGGTCAACACAACTATAACATAGTGGTCAACACAACAATAACATAGTGGTTAACACTACAATAACATAGTGGTCAACACAACTATAACACAGTGGTCAACACTACAATAACATAGTGGTCAACACTACAATAACATAGGACTATAGTGGTCAACACAACTATAACATAGTGGTCAACACTACAATAACATAGTGGTCAACACAACTATAACACAGTGGTCAACACTACAATCACATAGTGGTCAACACAGCAATAACATAGTGGTCAACACAACAATAACATAGTGGTCAACACAACAATAACATAGGACTATAGTGGTCAACACAACTATAACATAGTGGTCAACACTACAATAACATAGTGGTCAACACAACTATAACATAGTGGTCAACACTACAATAACATAGTGGTCAACACTACAATAACATAGGACTATAGTGGTCAACACTACAATAACATAGTGGTCAACACTACAATAACGTAGTGGTCAACACAACTATAACATAGTGGTCAACACTACAATAACATAGTGGTCAACACAACTATAACATAGTGGTCAACACTACAATAACATAGTGGTCAACACTACAATAACACAGTGGTCAACACTACAATAACATAGTGGTCAACACAACTATAACATAGTGGTCAACACTACAATAACATAGTGGTCAACACAACTATAACACAGTGGTCAACACTACAATAACATAGTGGTCAACACAACTATAACACAGTGGTCAACACTACAATAACATAGTAGTCAACACTACAATAACACAGTGGTCAACACTACAATAACATAGTGGTCAACACAACTATAACATAGTGGTCAACACTACAATAACATAGTGGTCAACACTACTATAACATAGTGGTCAATACAACAATAACATAGTGGTCAACACTACTATAACATAGTGGTCAACACAACAATACCATAGGACTATAGTGGTCAACACAACAATAACATAGTGGTCAACACAACAATACCATAGGACTATAGTGGTCAACACTACAATAACATAGTGGTCAACACAACTATAACACAGTGGTCAACACTACAATAACATAGTGGTCAACACTACTATAACATAGTGGTCAATACAACAATAACATAGTGGTCAACACTACTATAACATAGTGGTCAACACAACAATACCATAGGACTATAGTGGTCAACACAACTATAACATAGTGGTCAACACTACAATAACATAGTGGTCAAAACAACAATAACATAGTGGTCAACACTACAATCACATAGTGGTCAATACTACAATAACATAATGGTCAACACTACAATAACATAGGACTATAGTGGTCAACACAACTATAACATAGTGGTCAACACAACTATAACATAGTGGTCAACACAACTATAACATAGTGGTCAACACAACAATAACATAGTGGTCAACACAACTATAACATAGTGGTCAACACTACAATAACATAGGACTATAGTGGTCAACACAACTATAACATAGTGGTCAACACTACAATAACATAGTGGTCAACACTACAATAACATAGTGGTCAACACAACTATAACATAGTGGTCAACACTACTATAACATAGTGGTCAACACTACAATAACATAGTGGTCAACACTACTATAACATAGTGGTCAACACAACTATAACACAGTGGTCAACACTACAATAACATAGTGGTCAACACAACTATAACATAGGAATATAGTGGTCAACACTACAATAACATAGTGGCCAACACAACTATAACACAGTGGTCAACACTACAATAACATAGTGGTCAACACTACAATAACATAGTGGTCAACACAACTATAACATAGTGGTCAACACAACTATAACAGTGGTCAACACTACAATAACACAGTGGTCAACACTACAATAACATAGTGGTCAACACTACAATAACATAGTGGTCAACACAACTATAACATAGTGGTCAACACTACAATAACATAGTGGTCAACACAACTATAACATAGTGGTCAACACAACTATAACAGTGGTCAACACTACAATAACATAGTGGTCAACACAACTATAACATAGTGGTCAACACAACTATAACAGTGGTCAACACTACAATAACATAGTGGTCAACACTACAATAACATAGTGGTCAACACAACTATAACATAGTGGTCAACACTACTATAACATAGTGGTCAACACTACAATAACATAGTGGTCAACACTACTATAACAGTGGTCAACACTACAATAACATAGTGGTCAACACAACTATAACATAGTGGTCAACACAACTATAACAGTGGTCAACACTACAATAACATAGTGGTCAACACTACAATAACATAGTGGTCAACACAACTATAACAGTGGTCAACACTACAATAACATAGTGGTCAACACTACTATAACAGAGGACATTAGCTATTGTGGTGAATGTAAACGATAGTTTTGTAAATTAAATCCACTCTGTCTCTCCCTTTGTTATTAAAGTTTTGTTGAAAAACCAAACTATTAGATCCTGCGTGTAATCGGGCTCCTGGCTAGAGTTGGCATATGTTTATGTACTCCTCCATTTTGAAAGCATTCTGATGGCTGATGGGAAACACAAGTTGTGTTGTAAAATCCGACTTGGGAATGCTTTGAAATGACAGGCTCCCTAACCCTGCCTCTGACATTCTTAGCTCCTGATTGGCTGTTTAAACAGAGTCCTGTAGTTTTTATGATAAGGTTTGGGCTTCTCTAGGTTCAACATGCCGAGTTCTCTAAGCTACATGCCGAGTTCTCTAAGCTACATGCCGAGTTCTCTAAGCTACATGCCGAGTTCTCTAAGCTACATGCCGAGTTCTCTTAGCTACATGCCGAGTTCTCTAAGCTACATGCCGAGTTCTCTAAGCTACATGCCGAGTTCTCTAAGCATGTCTAGCAACAGTTTCCCACTGCTCTGCCTTCCAGCAATACAACGCTGTGGTGGTTTTCGTGGTGAATTACTTCCCCCTTGTGCCAGTGAGCCAGTACTGCAATTCAATAGACACGACGCCGTCTTCCCATTCAATATTGATTAGATACAGAGTCAATGTAGAGGATAGACATGAAAAGATGATATTCTATTATACTGTCTGTATTGACTTATACAGTAGATAAATTGTCTGTATTGACAAGATAATTTGTATTGTCATGTCCTTATATGACATTTATTCTGTGTGCATAACCTGCAGGTAAGATAAATCCTTCTGCATCCCCCTCCTCGTCTGAGAATCCTTCTGCATCCCCCTCCTCGTCTGAGAATCCTTCTGCATCCCCCTCCTCGTCTGAGAATTCCTCGCCTCTCTTGGACCTGGGCTGTGACGACTCTGGGGGCAGCGAGCGCCCCAAAAACTTCATGCAGACCCTGATGGACGACTACGAGAATCACAAAGTGAAGCGCCGGGAGAAAGTAGAGGACAACAGTGTGAGTAGCAGTAGTAGTATAGTAGTAGTAGCAGTAGCAGTAGTAGTAGTAGTAGTAGTATAGTAGTAGTAGTAGTAGCAGTAGTAGTAGTATAGTAGTAGTAGTAGTAGCAGTAGTAGTAGTAGTAGTATAGTAGTAGTAGTAGTAGCAGTAGTAGTAGTAGTAGTATAGTAGTAGTAGTAGTAGCAGTAGTAGTAGTAGTAGTATAGTAGTAGTAGTAATAGCAGTAGCAGTAGTAGCAGTAGTAGTAGTAATAGTAGCAGCAGTAGTAGCAGTAGTAGTAGTAGTACTATCCATGTTCTCTTCAGCTGCTGTTACTGCACTGTCGTTCCCTGGATTTAGTGACCTACATAGCCTGGGTACCAGACCTTGTTGTACTATCATTCCACTGCTTGCCATATGCCAAATGTTTGGTGAAACGGAATGTTAGCACAAATAGGTTTGGTATCCAGGCTAAACCTACAATAAGTCTACTCTAGCAGCCTTTATCTAGCCAGATCCCAGATATTTTTGGAGAGTTTTGGAGAGCACAAACTGCTACACGTACTGAGACTGAGAGGCACTGTTTCTCTCGCTCAGATTATTTCTCCAGTGAGATTCAGCTTGCAAATTGAAGGGAAATTATGAAAACACAGAGAGATGAAAGATAAATTATTTTGGCACCATGAATACAGGCCACTGTTCCACACATAAATAAAGGTTACCAGAACTCACAGTAGTTTTCCCCAACAACTGAACACATAAACCAACAGTGTAAATGACAATAAAACAAAGGAAATACAGGTTGGAAAAAGTTGTAGTCAGTCAGTCAACCCAATCCGCCAACAGATCTCAGGCACAGAAAGGCCAAGGAGAACAGCTGATACCAGAGATTTGTAGTTGTCCAATAATAGAAACGAGTGGATCCAATCGTTGTTACTCGTACAAGACGACTACAATGCTCACTTTGTGAGTATGTGTAACTCTGTGTTGTTGTTTGTGTCACATTGCTTGTCCTTTATCTTGGCCAGGTCGCAGTTGTAAATGAGAACTTGTTCTCAACTGGCCTACCTGGTTAAATAAAGGTGAAATAAAAAAATATATAAAAATAAATCCTCCTCAGTGAATTTCAGAAAAACAGAAGTAGTGTAACTTTAAATATTTTTGATAAAACTAAATATATTCACGTCACAAAATAATTTATACAGTTTTGCAATGAAGGTCTACAGTAGCCTCAATAGTACTCTCTAGGGTAGCACCGTGGTGTAGCCGGAGGACAGCTAGCTAACAGTTTTGAACAAATGTATTTCTTCCAAAATTAAGGAGAAGCACGAGAGAGAGAGAGCTAGCTATATTTCGTAGTATATATATTTTTTACTCTCACTTACTTAGCTAGGGTTGAATGCAGCTAGCAAGTTTAGCCTTCTCAAACACTTGGCTCAAACAGAGAAGGATGCTATGTTAGCTAGCTTGGTATGGCTATCCAACACTGGAACTCTTCCAAGTCGAGCTAAGGTTTTGGTTTTATTAATTTATTGCCACCGGGGCCTGCCGGTGTAACTGCTAAACTGCTTGCTGACTCTACACTGTGCTGCATGATTGTAGCAGTTTTACTAATGCATTAGTCCTAGTAGCCATGTTGACTATGACGTGACAACGATGTAGGCTGTGCGTAGCAGTTAGCAGTCATGATATGGTTTGGTTTGGAAAGTTTTTTTTTTTGCCTGGTCACAGACAGCTGATGTGTTGTGAAGTCCATAAGCAAAGGGAAAAGGTGAGAAGAGGAGAGGAGTGTCGATATTATTCCTTCTCGCATCTCATCAGCATATCATCAGCATATCATCAGCATATCATCAGCATATCATGAGCATATCATCAGCATATCATCAGCATATCATCAGCATATCATGAGCATATCATCAGCATATCATCAGCATATCATCAGCATATCATCAGCATATCATGAGCATATCATCAGCATATCATCAGCATATCATCAGCATATCATGAGCTGGGGGCGGCAGGGTAGCCTAGTGGTTAGAGAGTTGGGCCAATAACAGAAGGTTGTAAGTTCAAATCCCCGAGCTGACAAGGTACAAATCTGTCGTTCTGCCCCTGAACAGGCAGTTAACCCACTGTTCCTAGGCCGTCATTGAAAATAAGAATTTGTTCTTAACTGACCTGCCTAGTTAAATAAAAATGAATGTGACTGCTATGAACGTGAACTGTGTATTCATTGTGCTGATTCTGTTTAAAAACTTTTCTTTAAAACGGAACTAGACCAGGATATAAATACCTGAATTTGTCCAATAGAAACTCTTGATTACACCCCAGATCAACTAGATGCAGGCAAGAGTGTGCAAGGTAGTATTAAATGTGTCAATGTCTGTCACCTTGATTACTCAAACTTCTCTCGACCTTTGTGCACCTACGATGTAAACTTTCATTCATAGGCTAGGTTGTAGCAACCTCATGATGGGTATACCCACTGGCTCCAGGTCATCTACAAGACCCTGTTAGGTAAAGTCCCCCCTTATCTCAGCTCGCTGGTCACCATAGCATCTCCCACCTGTAGCACGCGCTCCAGCAGGTATATCTCTCTGGTCACCCCCAAAACCAATTCTTTCTTTGGCCGCCTTTCCTTACAGTTCTCTGTTGCCAATGACTGGAACGAACTTCAAAAATCTCTGAAACTGGAAACACTGATCTCCCTCACTAGCTTTAAGCACCAGCTCTCAGAGCAGCTCACAGTTTACTGCACCTGTACATAGCCCACCTATAATTTAGCCCAAACAACTACCTCTTTCCCAACTGTATTTATTTATTTATTTTGCTCCTTTGCACCCCATTATTTCTATCTCTACTTTGCACATTCTTCCACTGCAAATCTACCATTCCAGTGTTTTATTGTGCTATATTGTATTTACTTTGCCACCATGGCCTTTTTTTTTGCCTTTACCTCCCTTATCTCACCTCATTTGCTGACATCGAGTATTGACTTATTTTTCTACTGTATTATTGACTATGTTTGTTTATTCCATGTGTAACTCTGTGTTGTTGTTTGTGTCGAACTGCTTTGCTTTATCTTGACCAGGTCACAGTTGTACATGAGAAATTGTTCTCAACTTGCCTACCTGGTTATTTAAATAAAGGTGAAATAAATAAAATATATATATATTTTTTAAATAAGGGAAAATGTGAATATCATGTAGTAGCCTAAACCTATTGATGTTACATTGAACTGGGTGAATGGAATATGAAGGACAGTAACCTAAACCTATTGATGTTACAGTGAACTGGGTGAATGGAATATGAAGGACAGTAACCTAAACCTATTGATGTTACAGTGAACTGGGTGAATGGAATATGAAGGACAGTCATCCCAATATGCTGTAATAGAAATAAGCTCATGAAAAAAAGATAACCCTCCCTTATCTTAAACGGCACGGACCGCCACTGAATCTGAGGTACCCAAAATATTTTCAGGCATGGAATCGCCCTGCTACAGTTTTTAGGCTTCATTACAAAAGACGTAATTATCCCCAGGTACTGCCTAGTGCCCTGAAGTCCTGTCTCTACTCCCTGTTGACTGACTTGTTGTTTGTTGTCTGGGTTACCAGGTGTTGGAGGCCACCCGCGTCACACGCAGGAAAAGCAACATGGCGCTGAGGTGGGAGGCGGGGCTTTACACTAACGAGGACGGAGAAGAAAAAGAGGAAGAGGAGTAGTAGTCTGTGACTATCAGGGATGGGAGGAGGGACATAGCAGCAACACAACTACAAGTATTTATTTTACTCAAGTATTCTGATCACATGACCTGTCACATGATCTACTGGATGGACCAACCTGGAGCATCAGCAAGCCCTGCCAACAGTGAAACGGAGAGACCCATGGGATATGGCTGGTTGCCAAGTGACGGACAAGTAACCGTGACGACAACAACAGTGTGTTCGGCCAGGTCATTTTGGAATGTTTGGACTTTTCCAGATAAAAGGTGTGTAAAGGACTGTGCAGATGATGACAACGATGAGTCATACGCCAAGTGATCCTGAAATATTAGAGCTCAATTTCGAGTCTCATAGCAAAGGGTCTGAATACTTATGTAAATAAGATATTTCAGTTTTTTTTTATATTTAATACATTTACAACAACAAAAATGAAAATAAAATACAGAAATATCTCATTTACATAATTATTGTCCCCTGAGTTAATACTAATAATGAATGTGGCGGTGATTACTGCTGTGACTCTTTCTGGTCTCTTTGGCCATTATTATTTTTTTAATTCTTCAAGCTCTGCCAAGTTGATAGTTGATCATTGCTCTCCCAGTGTCTCCCAGTGTCTGCTGGAAAGCAAAATGAATCAGGTTTTCCTCTAGGATTTTGCCTGTGCTTATAGCCATTTCAGTTTTTTTTTGTACAAAAAACTCCTTAGTCCTTGCCGATGACAAGCATACCCATAACATGATGCAGCCACCACCATGCTTGACAATATGAAGAGTGGTACTCAGTGATGTGTTGTGTTGGATTTTCCCCAAACATAACGCTTTGAATTCAGGACAGTTAGTTAATTTCTTTGCCACATTTTTGACAGTTTTAATTAAGTGCCTTGTTGCAAACAGGATGCATGTTTTTAAATATTTTTATTCTGTACAGGCTTCCTTCTTTTCACTCTGTCATTTAGGTTAGTATTGTGGAGTAACTACAATGTTGTTGATCCATCCTCAGTGTTCTCCAATCACAGACATTAAACTCTGTAACTGCTTTAGAGTCACCATTGGCCTCATGTTGAAATCTCTGAGCAGTTTCCTTCATCTCCAACAACTGCGTTAGAAAGGACGCCTTTGTCTTTTTAGTGACTTGGTGATACGCCATCCAACGTCTGATTAATAACTGTTTGTTGTTGTTGTTGTTGTTGTTGTTGTTTAGATCTACCAATCGAGGCCCTTCTTTGTGAGGCATTGAAACACCTCCCTGGTCTTTGTGGTTGAATCTGTGCCTGACATTCATTACTTGGTTAAGGGTCCTTACAGATAATTGTATGTGTGGAGTACAGAGATGGGGTAGTTATTAAGAAATCATGTTAACCACTATTATTGAACACTGAACTTATTACACAATTTGTTCATTAAGCACATGTATAACTCCTGAGCATATTCAGGTTTACCATAACAAAGGGGTTGAATACATATTTACTCAAGACATTTCATCTTTTCATTTTTTTTATTTTTTATTAATTTAAAAAATGTTCTACAAACAGAATTCCACTTTGACATTATGGGGTATTGTGATGTCATTATGGGGTATTGTGATGTCATTATGGGGTATTGTGATGTCATTATGGGGTATTGTGATGTCATTATGGGGTATTGTGATGTCATTATGGGGTATTGTATGTAGGCCAGTGATACAAAATGTCAATTTAATCCATTTAAAAATGCAGTCTATTACACAACAAAATGTGGAAAAAGTCCAGGTGTGTAAATACTTTCTGAAGGCAGTGTACAATACGACAATAGAATGAACTACCATGGGGACACTCAAATGGCCGCCCATTACGACAATATGACAATAGAATGAGCTACCATGGGGACACTCAAAATGGCCGCCCATTACGACAATACGACAACAGAATGAACTACCATGGGGACACTCAAAATGGCCGCCCATTACGACAATACGACGATACGACAATAAGACAATAAGGCAATACGGCAATACGACAACACGACAATAGAATGAACGACCATGGGGACACTCAAAATGGCCGCCCATTACGACAATATGACAATACGACAATAGAATGAACTACCATGGGGACACTCAAAATGGCCGCCCATTACGACAATACGACACTAGAATGAACTACCATGGGGACACTCAAAATGGCCACCCATTACGACAATACGACAATAGAATGAACTACCATGGGGACACTCAAAATGGCCGCACATTACGACAATACGGCAATACGACAATACGACAATACGCCAATAGAACAATACGACAATAGAATGAACTACCATGGGGACACTCAAAATGGCTGCCCATTACGACAATATGACAATACGACAATAGAATGAGCTACCATGGGGACACTCAAAATGGCCGCCCATTACGACAATACGACAATAGAATGAACTACCATGGGGACACTCCAAATGGCCGCCCATTACGACAATACGACGATACGACAATAAGACAATAAGACAATACGGCAATACGACAACACGACAATAGAATGAACGACCATGGGGACACTCAGAATTAAACAAGCAATGCCAATATAAATGATCAGAGGATGAAAATAAATATCTGACGTTTTGAATACTACGACACACAGACAGTTTGGAAACCAGTAGAATGATTAATGCTTTGAACAGTGTTAGTCTAGGAATAAATCTCCCCCGACATGTATTGTGTCTCATCCATAGAATCAGAATGAATGATCTATGTCCAGCTCTATGTCCAGCTCTATGTTCAGCTCTATGTCCAGCTCTATGTCCAGCTCTATGTCCAGCTCTATGTTCAGCTCTATGTTCAGCTCTATGTCCAGCTCTATGTCCAGCTCTATGTCCAACTCTATGTCCAGCTCTATGTCCAGCTCTATGTTCAGCTCTATGTCCAGCTCTATGTTCAGCTCTATGTCCAGCTCTATGTCCAGCTCTATGTCCAGCTCTATGTCCAGCTCTATGTCCAGCTCTATGTCCAGCTCTATGTCCAGCTCTATGTCCAGCTCTATGTTCAGCTCTATGTCCAGCTCTATGTTCAGCTCTATGTCCAGCTCTATGTCCAACTCTATGTCCAGCTCTATGTTCAGCTCTATGTTCAGCTCTATGTCCAGCTCTATGTCCAGCTCTATGTTCAGCTCCAGCTCTATGTCCAGCTCTATGTCCAGCTCTATGTCCAGCTCTATGTCCAGCTCTATGTCAAACTCTATGTCCAGCTCTATGTTCAGCTCTATGTCCAGCTCTATGTCCAACTCTATGTCCAACTCTATGTCCAGCTCTATGTCCAGCTCTATGTCCAGCTCTATGTCCAGCTCTATGTCCAACTCTATATCCAGCTCTATGTTCAGCTCTATGTCCAGCTCTATGTCCAACTCTATGTCCAGCTCTATGTCCAGCTCTATGTCCAGCTCTATGTTCAGCTCTATGTCCAGCTCTATGTTCAGCTCTATGTTCAGCTCTATGTCCAGCTCTATGTTCAGCTCTATGTCCAGCTCTATGTCCAGCTCTATGTCCAGCTCTATGTCCAGCTCTATGTCCAGCTCTATGTTCAGCTCTATGTCCAGCTCTATGTTCAGCTCTATGTTCAGCTCTATGTCCAGCTCTATGTCCAGCTCTATGTTCAGCTCTATGTTCAGCTCTATGTTCAGCTCTATGTCCAGCTCTATGTTCAGCTCTATGTCCAGCTCTATGTCCAGCTCTATGTTCAGCTCTATGTCCAGCTCTATGTCCAGCTCTATGTCCAGCTCTATGTCCAGCTCTATGTCCAACTCTATGTTCAGCTCTATGTCCAGCTCTATGTTCAGCTCTATGTCCAGCTCTATGTCCAGCTCTATGTTTTAAGTCAAGCTCTACTGTATGTCCGGCTCTATGTTCAGCTCTATGTCCAGCTCTATGTTCAGCTCTATGTTTTAAGTCAAGCTCTACTGTATGTCCAGCTCTGTTTTAAGTCGAGCTCTACTGTATGTCCAGCTCTATGCCCAGCTCTATGTTCAGCTCTATGTCCAGCTCTGTTTTAAGTCAAGCTCTACTGTATGTCCAGCTCTATGTCCAGCTCTATGTCCAGCTCTATGTTTTAAGTCAAGCTCTACTGTATGTCCAGTTCTTTCATAGCAAATTCAGAACAAGACATAGAAGTATTAACTTCTCTAAATGGACTGAATGAACAACACTGAAACCAGAGATGATTAGACAACGGACCGGATAACAATCATGCTGTTATTGACCGACAGACACTACTACAACAAAAGGAACATGTTGTTTTACTCTGTGGATGTTGTTCTCCTAAATGAGGGCCCTGCCAGCTCTACCGTCCCACAAACCAGGTTCTGAGAACTGTTTAGGGAAGTAGGCCATGTACCGTGGCCCTCCGAGCCCACAGAGCCCCCGTTCTAGGCATGTTCCAAGTCCGTTCATCTCCCTGACAAAGCACAGGGGCCGCGTTCCAAATGATTGTGCTCAGGCCATGGTCAAATGAAGTGCACTATACAGGGAATAGGGTGTCAATTGGGACGTGTCCACAATCAATAATATTATTTTTGTGTTTCTTATTGTGTTCTAGAAAATCTTTTTTTTTTACATTGAAAAGTGTTTCATGGGATATCACTATTGTGTTTCATGGGATATCACTATTGTGTTTCATGGGATATCACTATTGTGTTTCATGGGATATCACTATTGTGTTTCATGGGATATCACTATTGTGTTTCATGGGATATCACTATTGTGTTTCATGGGATATCACTATTGTGTTTCATGGGATATCACTATTGTGTTTCATGGGCTATCACTATTGTGTTTCATGGGATATCACTATTGTGTTTCATGGGCTATCACTATTGTGTTTCATGGGATATCACTATTGTGTTTCATGGGATATCACTATTGTGTTTCATGGGATATCACTATTGTGTTTCATGGGATATCACTATTGTGTTTCATGGGATATCACTATTGTGTTTCATGGGATATCACTATTGTGTTTCATGGGCTATCACTATTGTGTTTCATGGGCTATCACTATTGTGTTTCATGGGCTATCACTATTGTGTTTCATGGGATATCACTATTGTGTTTCATGGGATATCACTATTGTGTTTCATGGGATAAAGAAGCTTTGATTGGATGTTTCTGCTTAAGTCTGACGACACATGGAAGAGTGTGTTTCTCTGATTCTAATGTGTGTGTGTGGCAACCGTGTTAACTGAGTGACAATGTTGCTGTGATGACATACAGACAGTATTCTGTTTGCCTTGGGGGAGAGTGAGAGAGGGAAGAGGGCGAGAGAAGGGTGTGAGAGAGAATGGAGGGGAGAGGGCGAGAGAAGGGTGTGAGAGAGAGTGGAGGGAAGAGGGCGAGAGAAGGGTGAGAGAGTGGAGGGGAGAGGGAAAGAGCATGACTTGAACTTCCTAAGATTGTCAGGGAAGTTGAACTGAGATTGACCTGTGAACGAGGAAGTGGAGCACAGTGCAGTAGATAATCACGCTGATATTACTGAAAGACAGTGTTGATAGTTTGACATGATGAACAGCTAGGTTCAACAAGGTTTTTCTATCTGAAATAATCATTTTAACTCACAAAAGTAGAGGTTTGTTTGCTTTGATGTGAGACGTTTTTTATGATGAGACTTTTTTTTATTTGTGCAGTGGAAAATACACTAAAGGAAAATAGTTTTCCTGAGGCCTGTATTTAAATGTTGTGTACAGTAATGTAAACAAGCTGTGTATGTCTATGTGTCCATGTGTGTGTGTGTGATGGTCCTCAGTGTGGTAAATCCACAACACATAAATATGCAAGTCAAGGTGAGTAACAGGAGTGTCTGCTTTTCTAGCTTCACATCACAATGCTATTTGATTAGCATAAGGCTAACTTGTATTACTGCAAATCCAAATTGTGTCTGCTATTGCCAAATGTCTTTAACATGTACAGGTGTCTCTTAATATGAGAATGCTTCTTGGGCGTATGATACAAAAACAACACAAATCCTATAATTAAATCGAGCTGAATTTGGTCTCGGGAACATGAAAAGAAAGTAGTAATTTCTTGAATTAATACATTAGTGTTGACAGTTTATATTTGGTGGGATAATGCAGTTTCCTATGAGTGAATACAAAACCATATAAGAGTCTGGGAACAAATGAGGAAGTAGCAGAACAGCGATAACACACTATACAGTAATAATGTAAATGCCATGTAGAGCACATTTGCAAGTGTTAAATTCTTGGTATAAAGGGTTATGAATGCAATATCTGAGTGTTGATTCTAGTGGGGTTAACACCAGTGGTATATCTGAGTGTTGATTCTAGTGGGGTTAACACCAGTGGTATATCTGAGTGTTGATTCTAGTGGGGTTAACACCAGTGGTATATCTGAGTGTTGATTCTAGTGGGGTTAACACCAGTGGTATATCTGAGTGTTGATTCTAGTGGGGTTAACACCAGTGGTATATCTGAGTGTTGATTCTAGTGGTGTTAACACCAGTGGTATATCTGAGTGTTGATTCTAGTGGGGTTAACACCAGTGGTATATCTGAGTGTTGATTCTAGTGGGGTTAACACCAGTGGTATATCTGAGTGTTGATTCTAGTGGTGTTAACACCAGTGGTATATCTGAGTGTTGATTCTAGTGGGGTTAACACCAGTGGTATATCTGAGTGTTGATTCTAGTGGGGTTAACACCAGTGTTATATCTGAGTGTTGATTCTAGTGGGTTAACACCAGTGGTATATCTGAGTGTTGATTCTAGTGGGGTTAACACCAGTGGTATATCTGAGTGTTGATTCTAGTGGGGTTAACACCAGTGGTATATCTGAGTGTTGATTCTAGTGGGGTTAACACCAGTGGTATATCTGAGTGTTGATTCTAGTGGGGTTAACACCAGTGGTATATCTGAGTGTTGATTCTAGTAGTGTTAACACCAGTGGTATATCTGAGTGTTGATTCTAGTGGGGTTAACACCAGTGGTATATCTGAGTGTTGATTCTAGTGGTGTTAACACCAATGGTATATCTGAGTGTTGATTCTAGTGGTGTTAACACCAGGGTTATATCTGAGTGTTGATTCTAGTGGGGTTAACACCAGTGGTATATCTGAGTGTTGATTCTAGTGGGGTTAACACCAGTGGTATATCTGAGTGTTGATTCTAGTGGGGTTAACACCAGTGGTATATCTGAGTGTTGATTCTAGTGGGGTTAACACCAGTGTTATATCTGAGTGTTGATTCTAGTGGGGTTAACACCAGGGTTATATCTGAGTGTTGATTAAGATGGCTTTATATATAGTTATAACCGTGAAAGGCTTTGCTATACTATTTTACCATATATACCACCATCCAAAGTGGAGGGGGAATAGGTTATAGTGGAGTAGACCCTAGTGGGAGGGGGAATAGGTTATAGTGGAGTAGACCCTAGTGGGAGGGGGAATAGGTTATAGTGGAGTAGACCCTAGTGGGAGGGGGAATAGGTTATAGTGGAGTAGACCCTAGTGGGAGGGGGAATAGGTTATAGTGGAGTAGACCCTAGTGGGAGGGGGAATAGGTTATAGTGGAGTAGACCCTAGTGGGAGGGGAATAGGTTATAGTGGAGTAGACCCTAGTGGGAGGGGGAATAGGTTATAGTGGAGTAGACCCTAGTGGGAGGGGGAATAGGTTATAGTGGAGTAGACCCTAGTGGGAGGGGGAATAGGTTATAGTGGAGTAGACCCTAGTGGGAGGGGGAATAGGTTATAGTGGAGTAGACCCTAGTGGGAGGGGAAATAGGTTATAGTGGAGTAGACCCTAGTGGGAGGGGGAATAGGTTATAGTGGAGTAGACCCTAGTGGGAGGGGGAATAGGTTATAGTGGAGTAGACCCTAGTGGGAGGAGGAATAGGTTATAGTGGAGTAGACCCTAGTGGGAGGGGGAATAGGTTATAGTGGAGTAGACCCTAGTGGGAGGGGAATAGGTTATAGTGGAGTAGACCCTAGTGGGAGGGGAATAGGTTATAGTGGAGTAGACCCTAGTGGGAGGGGAATAGGTTATAGTGGAGTAGACCCTAGTGGGAGGGGGAATAGGTTATAGTGGAGTAGACCCTAGTGGGAGGGGAATAGGTTATAGTGGAGTAGACCCTAGTGGGAGGGGAAATAGGTTATAGTGGAGTAGACCCTAGTGGGAGGGGAATAGGTTATAGTGGAGTAGACCCTAGTGGGAGGGGGAATAGGTTATAGTGGAGTAGACCCTAGTGGGAGGGGGAATAGGTTATAGTGGAGTAGACCCTAGTGGGAGGGGGAATAGGTTATAGTGGAGTAGACCCTAGTGGGAGGGGGAATAGCTGATGTGATAAAGAAGCAATCATATGCATGTGTAAAACCCTACCTATGTGTGTATGTTAGCCCCCTGTATGTTCATATTCTGCTTCTGTTGGTTTATATAGTAGGCTACTTGTATTCACAGTTATACGCCTATATAATTATTTTGTCATTAAAAAGAAAATCTGTAATTTTGTGACCAATTCTCTATTATTATTTAATTGATTATGCAGCTGATTGATTATGCAGCTGATCAGTTTCCCTGTTGGAGTCATTTTACAGTATTTTATCACCTAATAAAATACTGACACTGTTAACACTCACACTGATTCACCTCACACACACACACTGATATCACCTCTCACACACACACTGATTCACCTCACACACACACACTGATATCACCTCTCACACACACTGATTCACCTCACACACACACTGATTCGCTTCACACACACACACACTGATTCACCTCACACACACACTGATTCACCACACACTCACACTGATTCACCTCACACACACACACTGATTCACCTCACACACACACTGATTCACCTCACACACACACACTGATTCACCTCACACACACACACTGATATCACCTCTCACACACACTGATTCACCACACACTCACACTGATTCACCTCACACACACACACTGATTCACCTCACACACACACACTGATTCACCTCACACAAACACACTGATATCACCTCTCACACACACTGATTCACCTCACACACACACACTGATTCACCTCACACACACACTGATTCACCTCACACACACACACTGATTCACCTCACACACACACACTGATATCACCTCTCACACACACTGATTCACCACACACACTCACACTGATTCACCTCACACACACACACTGATTCACCTCACACACACACACTGATTCACCTCACACAAACACACTGATATCACCTCTCACACACACTGATTCACCTCACACACACACACTGATATCACCTCTCACACACACTGATTCACCTCACACACACACTGATTCACCTCACACACACACTGATTCACCTCACACACACACTGATTCACCACACACTCACACTGATTCACCTCACACACACACACTGATTCACCTCACACACACACTGATTCACCTCACACACACACTGATTCACCTCACACACACACTGATTCACCTCACACACACACTGATTCACCTCACACACACACTGATTCACCTCACACACACACACTGATTCACCTCACACACACACTGATTCACCTCACACACTCACACTGATTCACCTCACACACCCACACTGATATCACCTCTCACACACACTGATTCACCTCACACACACACACACTGATTCACCTCTCACACACACTGATTCACCTCACACACACACACTGATTCACCACACACACACACTGATATCACACACACTGATTCACACACACACTGATTCACCTCACACACACACACTGATTCACCTCACACACACACACTGATTCACTCACACAAAACACACTGACACTCACACACACTGATTCACCCACACACACACACTGATATCACCTCTCACACACACTGATTCACCTCACACACACACTGATTCACCACACCCACACACACCTCACACACTGACTGATTCACCTCACACACACACACTGATATCACCTCACACATTCGCACACACACACACTGATTCACCCTCACACACACACACACTGATTCACCTCTCACACACACACTGATTCACCTCACACACACTGACAACTGGCATACACTGATTCACCTCACACAACACTGATTCACCCCACACAACCACTGATTGGACACCCCACACACAACCACTGGTATCACCCCCCACACAACCACACTGATTGGACACCCCACAGCAACCACTGGTTCACCTCACACACACACACTGATTCACCCCACAAACCACTGGGATATCACTGGGACACACACACAGCAACCACTGGTATACACACACTGGACACCTCCACAGCAACCACTGGCATACTCACCTCTCACAGCAACCACTGGTTCACCTGACACACCCACACTGATTCACCTCACTGGTACACTGGACACCTCACACACCCACACTGATATCAACCACAGACTGGACACCTCCACAGCAACCACTGGTATACTCACCTCACAGCAAACACACTGATATCACCCCCACAGCAACCACTGGTTCACCCTGGACACACCACAGCAACCACTGGTATACTGACACCCCCACAGCAACCACTGGTATTCACCTCACACAACCACTGATACTCACCTCTCACACACCACTGGTATTCACCACACACAGCAACCACTGATTACCCTGGACACCTCACAGCAACCACACACACACTGGACACCTCACAGCAACCACTGGCATTCACTGGACACCCACACTGATATCACCACACACACACTGACACCTCACAGCAACCACTGATATCACCTCTCACACAACACTGGTATACTCACCTCCACACACACACTGATATCACCTCTCACACCACTGAGCACCACACTGGCACACTGGACACCTCCACAGCAACCACACACACTGATTCACTGGACACCTCACTGATATCAGCAACACACTGGCACACTGGATATCACCTCCCACAGCAACCACTGGCATACTGGACACCACTGATTCACCTCACACAACACTGGTTACTGGACACACACAGCACACTGATACCTGACACCCACTGATTCACAGCAACCACTGGTATTGGACACCTCACACACACACACTGGCACACCACACACACACTGGATTCACCACACAACCACTGGCATACTGGACACACCCACAGCAACCACTGTACACTGACACCCCACACAGCAACCACTGATACTCACCCCACACACACTGATTCACCACCACTGGTACACTGATTCACCCACAGCAACCACTGGCATACTGACACCCCACAGCAAACCACTGGCATACTGGACACCCCACACAACCACTGGTATACTGGACACCCCTGACAGCAACCACTGGCACACTGATTCACCTCCACACACCCACACTGATTCACCACCCCACACACTCACACTGATTCACCTCACACCACACTGCAACCACTGGCATACTGGATTCACCTCACACACACACACTGATTCACCCACACAACACACTGGCATCACTGGACACACACTGATTCACCTCAGCAACCACTGATTCACACACACACACTGATTCACCTCAACCACTGGCATACTGATTCACCTCACACACACACACTGACACCTCTCACACACACAGCACACTCATACTGATTCACCCCACAGTCACACTGATTCACCTCACACACACACTGGTGGGGGGACCTCACACACACACACTGATTCACCTGTCACACCCACACTGATATCACCTCTCACACACACTGATTCACCTCACACACACACACTGATAAACCTCCTCACACACACACTGATTCACCTCACACACACACACTGATTCACCTCACACACACTGATTCACCTCACACACACACTGATTCACCTCACACACTCACACTGATTCACCTCACACACACACACTGATTCACCTCACACACACTGATTCACCTCACACACACCACTGATTCACCTCACACACACACACCTCTGATTCACCTCACACACACACACTGATTCACCTCACACACACACACTGATTCACCTCACACACACACACACTGATATCACCTCTCACACACACTGATTCACCACACACTCACACTGATTCACCTCACACACACACACTGATTCACCTCACACACACACACTGATTCACCTCACACAAACACACTGATATCACCTCTCCTCACACACTGATTCACCCACACACACACTGATATCACCTCTCACACACACTGGTATTCACCTCACACACACAACCACTGATACTCACCTCCACAGCAACCACTGATTCACCTCACACACTCACACAGAACCACTGGCCACTGGACACCCACACTGATACTCACCTCTCCAGCACACTGATTCACCCCCACACACCACTGGTATACTTCACCTCACACAGCAACTGGACACTCACCCACTGGTGTACTGGACACCACCAACACTGGCATACTGGACACCCCACACACCCACTGATTCACCCACACACTCACACCACTGATTCACCCCACAGCAACCACACTGGTATCACAGTGACACAGACTGTCTCCCCACAGCACCACACTGGCATGACTGGACACCCCCACAGCAACCACTGGTATACTGGACACCCCCACAGCAACCACTGGTATACTGGACACCTCCACAGCAACCACTGGTATACTGGACACCCCCACAGCAACCACTGGTATACTGGACACCCCCACAGCAACCACTGGTATACTGGACACCCCCACAGCAACCACTGGCACACTGGACACTCCCACAGCAACCACTGGCATACTGGACACCCCCACAGCAACCACTGGCATACTGGACACCCCCACAGCAACCACTGGCATACTGGACACCCCACAGCAACCACTGGCATACTGGACACCCCACAGCAACCACTGGTATACTGGACACCTCCCACAGCAACCACTGGCATACTGGACACCCCTACAGCAACCACTGGCATACTGGACACGCCCACAGCAACCACTGGCATACTGGACACCCCCACAGCAACCACTGGCATACTGTACACCCCTACAGCAACCACTGGCATACTGGACACGCCCACAGCAACCACTGGCATACTGGACCCCCCACAGCAACCACTGGCATAGGTCTCCTCACAGCAACCACTGGCATACTGGACACGGTCCCCTACAGCAACCACTGGCATACTGGTCACCCCACAGCAACCACTGGCATGACTGGGTCCCCCACAGCCACCACTGGTATACTGGACACCCCCCAGCAACCAGAGGTGGTGGACTGGACACCCCACAGCAACCACTGGTATACTGGAGCAGTGACCTCAGGTCTCCCACAAGGTGGTGGGGGAGGGGGGACATGAGCTCCTGTAGCCCCTGTCATCAATCTTCATTTTTTTTTTTATGTAATAAATAATTTTGACATTAACCCGCCAAAAACTCATTGATAAACCTTCGTCCATATGTATTGGGAAGCTAAGGGTTTGTTTCTGGAGAGCAGTGACCCTCAAATCTCCTACTGAGGATTTTAATTCGCCAGAGAAGGGTAAAGCAGTGACCTCAGCTAACTTGGTGGGGGCCAGAGGTAACAGTGACGGGAGAGCAGCTGACCCTAGGTCCCGTGGCTGGAAGCCATCTTTAATTGAGCAGTCCTCAGGTCTCCTCACTGGAAGCCAGAGGTAGGGGCAGTGACCTTTAGAGGGAGGCAGTGACCTCAGGTCTCCCAACGGAAGCCAGAGGTAGGAGAGCAGTGACCTCAGGTCTCCCCAACGGAAGCCAGAGGTAGGGAGAGAGCAGTGACCTCAGGTCTCCTCACGGAAGCCAGAGGTAGGGAGAGCAGTGACCTCAGGTCTCCCCAGGTCTCCTCACTGGAAGCCAGAGGTAGGGGTCTCCCCAGAGCAGTGACCTCAGGTCTCCCTCACTGAAAGCCAGAGGTAGGGAGAGCAGTGACCTCAGGTCTCCCAACGGAAGCCAGAGGTAGGGGAGAGCAGTGACCTCAGGTCTCCTCACCGGAAGCCCGAGGTAGGGGGAGCAGTGACCTCAGGTCTCCCACTGGAAGCCAGAGGTAGGGGGGAGCAGTGACCTCAGGTCTCCCAACGGAAGCCAGAGGTAGGGAGAGCAGTGACCTCAGGTCTCCCCAACGGAAGCCAGAGGTAGGGGGAGCAGTGACCTCAGGTCTCCCCAACGGAAGCCAGAGGTAGGGGGAGCAGTGACCTCAGGTCTCCTCACTGGAAGCCAGAGGTAGGAGAGCAGTGACCTCAGGTCTCCTCACTGGAAGCCAGAGGTAGGGAGAGCAGTGACCTCAGGTCTCCCTACTGGAAGCCAGAGGTATAAGGAGAGCAGTGACCTCAGGTCTCCCCACTGGAAGCCAGAGGTAAGGAGAGCAGTGACCTCAGGTCTCCCCACGGAAGCCAGAGGTATAAGGAGAGCAGTGACCTCAGGTCTCCCCACTGGAAGCCAGAGGTAGGAGAGCAGTGACCTCAGGTCTCCCTCACTGGAAGCCAGAGGTAGGGAGAGCAGTGACCTCAGGTCTCCCCAACGGAAGCCAGAGGTAGGGAGAGCAGTGACCTCAGGTCTCCCCAACGGAAGCCAGAGGTAGGGAGAGCAGTGACCTCAGGTCTCCTCCTACTGGAAGCCAGAGGTATAAGGAGAGCAGTGACCTCAGGTCTCCCAACGGAAGCCAGAGGTAGGGGAGCAGTGACCTCAGGTCTCCCCAACGGAAGCCAGAGGTAGGGAGAGCAGTGACCTCAGGTCCCCCCACTGGAAGCCCGAGGTAGGAAGAGCAGTGACCTCAGGTCTCCTCACTGGAAGCCAGAGGTAGGGAGAGCAGTGACCTCAGGTCTCCCCAACGGAAGCCAGAGGTAGGGAGAGCAGTGACGTCAGGTCTGCCCAACGGAAGCCAGAGGTAGGGAGAGCAGTGACCTCAGGTCTCCCCAACGGAAGCCAGAGGTAGGGAGAGCAGTGACCTCAGGTCTCCCCAACGGAAGCCAGAGGTAGGGGGAGCAGTGACCTCAGGTCTCCTCACTGGAAGCCAGAGGTAAGGAGAGCAGTGACCTCAGGTCTCCCCACTGGAAGCCAGAGGTAAGGAGAGCAGTGACCTCAGGTCTCCCTACTGGAAGCCAGAGGTATAAGGAGAGCAGTGACCTCAGGTCTCCCCACTGGAAGCCAGAGGTAAGGAGAGCAGTGACCTCAGGTCTCCCTACTGGAAGCCAGAGGTATAAGGAGAGCAGTGACCTCAGGTCTCCCCAACGGAAGCCAGAGGTAGGGAGAGCAGTGACCTCAGGTCTCCCCAACGGAAGCCAGAGGTAGGGAGAGCAGTGACCTCAGGTCCCCCACTGGAAGCCCGAGGTAGGGAGAGCAGTGACCTCAGGTCTCCTCACTGGAAGCCAGAGGTAGGAAGAGCAGTGACCTCAGGTCTCCTCACTGGAAGCCAGAGGTAAGGGAGAGCAGTGACCTCAGGTCTCCCCAACGGAAGCCAGAGGTAGGGAGAGCAGTGACCTCAGGTCTCCTCACTGGATGCCAGAGGTAGGGGGAGCAGTGACCTCAGGTCTCCCTACTGGAAGCCAGAGGTAGGGGGAGCAGTGACCTCAGGTCTCCCCAACGGAAGCCAGAGGTAGGGGGAGCAGTGACCTCAGGTCTCCTCACTGGAAGCCAGAGGTAGGGAGAGCAGTGACCTCAGGTCTCCTCACTGGAAGCCAGAGGTAGGGGGAGCAGTGACCTCAGGTCTCCCCAACAGAAGCCAGAGGTAGGGAGAGCAGTGACCTCAGGTCTCCTCACTGGAAGCCAGAGGTAGGGAGAGCAGTGACCTCAGGTCTCCCCAACGGAAGCCAGAGGTAGGGAGAGCAGTGACCTCAGGTCTCCTCACTGGAAGCCAGAGGTAGGGGAGCAGTGACCTCAGGTCTCCTCACTGGACGCCAGAGGTAGGGGGAGCAGTGACCTCAGGTCTCCCTACTGGAAGCCAGAGGTAGGGGGAGCAGTGACCTCAGGTCTCCCTACTGGAAGCCAGTGACCTCAGGTCTCCCTACTGGAAGCCAGAGGTAGGGGGAGCAGTGACCTCAGGTCTCCCTCACTGGAAGCCAGAGGTAGGGGGAGCAGTGACCTCAGGTCTCCCCACGGAAGCCAGAGGTAGGGAGAGCAGTGACCTCAGGTCTCCTCACTGGAAGCCAGAGGTAGGGAGAGCAGTGACCTCAGGTCTCCTCACTGGAAGCCAGAGGTAGGGGGAGCAGTGACCTCAGGTCTCCCCAACGGAAGCCAGAGGTAGGGAGAGCAGTGACCTCAGGTCTCCTCACTGGAAGCCAGAGGTAGGGGGAGCAGTGACCTCAGGTCTCCCCAACAGAAGCCAGAGGTAGGGAGAGCAGTGACCTCAGGTCTCCTCACTGGAAGCCAGAGGTAGGGAGAGCAGTGACCTCAGGTCTCCCCAACGGAAGCCAGAGGTAGGGGGAGCAGTGACCTCAGGTCTCCTCACTGGAAGCCAGAGGTAGGGGAGCAGTGACCTCAGGTCTCCTCACTGGAAGCCAGAGGTAGGGGGAGCAGTGACCTCAGGTCTCCCTACTGGAAGCCAGAGGTAGGGGGAGCAGTGACCTCAGGTCTCCCTACTGGAAGCCAGAGGTAGGGGGAGCAGTGACCTCAGGTCTCCCCAACGGAAGCCAGAGGTAGGGAGAGCAGTGACCTCAGGTCTCCTCACTGGAAGCCAGGGGTAGGGAGAGCAGTGACCTCAGGTCTCCTCACTGGAAGCCAGAGGTAGGGGGAGCAGTGACCTCAGGTCTCCCCAACGGAAGCCAGAGGTAGGGGGAGCAGTGACCTCAGGTCTCCCCAACGGAAGCCAGAGGTAAGGAGAGCAGTGACCTCAGGTCTCCCCAACGGAAGCCAGAGGTAGGGGGAGCAGTGACCTCAGGTCTCCCCAACGGAAGCCAGAGGTAGGGGGAGCAGTGACCTCAGGTCTCCCCAACGGAAGCCCGAGATAAGGGAGAGCAGTGACCTCAGGTCTCCCCAACGGAAGCCAGAGGTAGGGGGAGCAGTGACCTCAGGTCTCCCCAACGGAAGCCAGAGGTAAGGAGAGCAGTGACCTCAGGTCTCCTCACTGGAAGCCAGAGGTAGGGGGAGCAGTGACCTCAGGTCTCCCCAACGGAAGCCAGAGGTAGGGGGAGCAGTGACCTCAGGTCTCCTCACTGGAAGCCAGAGGTAGGTAGAGCAGTGACCTCAGGTCTCCCTACTGGAAGCCAGAGGTAGGGGGAGCAGTGACCTCAGGTCTCCTCACTGGAAGCCAGAGGTAGGGGAGCAGTGACCTCAGGTCTCCTCACTGGAAGCCAGAGGTAGGGGAGCAGTGACCTCAGGTCTCCCCACTGGAAGCCAGAGGTAGGGGAGCAGTGACCTCAGGTCTCCTCACTGGAAGCCAGAGGTAGGGGGAGCAGTGACCTCAGGTCTCCTCACTGGAAGCCAGAGGTAGGGGGAGCAGTGACCTCAGGTCTCCTCACTGGAAGCCAGAGGTAGGGGGAGCAGTGACCTCAGGTCTCCTCACTGGAAGCCAGAGGTAGGTAGAGCAGTGACCTCAGGTCTCCCTACTGGAAGCCAGAGGTAGGGGGAGCAGTGACCTCAGGTCTCCTCACTGGAAGCCAGAGGTAGGGGGAGCAGTGACCTCAGGTCTCCTCACTGGAAGCCAGAGGTAGGGAGAGCAGTGACCTCAGGTCTCCCTACTGGAAGCCAGAGGTAGGGGGAGCAGTGACCTCAGGTCTCCTCACTGGAAGCCAGAGGTAGGGGGAGCAGTGACCTCAGGTCTCCTCACTGGAAGCCCGAGGTAGGGAGAGCAGTGACCTCAAGTCTCCTCAACGGAAGCCAGAGGTAGGGGGAGCAGTGACCTCAGGTCTCCTCACTGGAAGCCCGAGGTAGGGAGAGCAGTGACCTCAAGTCTCCTCAACTGGAAGCCAGAGGTAGGGGGAGCGGGGGAATCTATCAAATAGCGCACCTCTAACTTTGTACAGTACCAATGCAGTTAGTAATGCAATTAGTTGTGTAATTTAGTCGGGAGTGTTTCTTGTTTGAAGTGCAATAATTCTCTACTGAACCCTTCCATTAGGTTCAGAAGTAGGTCCTCTTCTTCATAAGTGTGTTATTCTCTTTGTGTGATATAGGATTTGTGCAATTGTGTTTTATTTATGTATTTATTCTTAGCAATAATAGTAATAATTAAATTATCTTTTTAATGTTGTATTTATATACTACAATTTGTTTCTCTTTGACTTTGTTACTTTTTGATAATGGGGTCAGCCCCACCAAGATTTACATGATAAAATCGCCACTGGATAAAACATTGCCTTTATAGAGCTGATATAGGCTATGTTCCCACGGTGGCGCAGGGGACACACTCTTCACGCTGTCCCTCCCAACCCCTTGCGGAGGCTGCGTTCACGGTAAACGCTGCATATCGGCTCAGACGAAAATTACCTTTACATTTCTTGTGCGCAATCTGTAACTCTTCAGCGACACGAATTGAATACAGATCTACTGACATCGAAATAGTTGTAAAGACAAAACCATTGAACCAAAGAGATTGTATTTATTCATGTGGAAATGGTACTCGTGCAGAATAAATATTGTCCCTGAGCTAACTTCCCTAAACTGTCGTCCCTGTCCCATTTAGTCTTTTGTCATCATGTACGTAGCCTACTCCGCGGCTCTGTTTGAAACACGGAACTACTGTAGGAGGTGAATGGGTAGGGTCGTGATAAGCACATTCCAACAGACTCAGGTGGCAGTCCTTGGTGTAGTTTGGCGCCGGGGTCAGAGAGTTACACCGAGTCTGGTGGGTGTTGTTGTTTCACCACCTGTTGATTTTTATCGGGACTAATCATGTTGCCATTGGGGACACTGCGTAAACGCATCGAGCCAGTGGTCCTATGTGCCCAAATAGCGAGCGCGTTTTTCGACACCGGCTTGCAGATGGTGGTAAAAGAGCAATGCGCCATTGCGACCGATGCGCTTAATCCAACCCCCACTGAGGACAGCCGGCAGAAAGCTATGTCCAACTTTTACATGATATATAATATGCTGTCCAAGTTCGTTCCGATCCTACCCGCCATTATCTTAGCCAAGGTAAGTCAGCAATATTTCGATTGGAATTTTAACACCCACAATGTTAAATGTGGAAATGAAATTTGAATCCAAATAGTGTTAAACTAACAAGCCAAAGAGTGTTGTGTCCCTCACACCATGAGTGTTGTAAATTCCGATTTAAAAAGTGCTACACAGGATTTTCTTTATTCATTTTTTCCCATTGTAATTTCTGAAAATGTACATAATATCTCTAGGGGTTTAAAGTGAAGTGTTTGACAGTATTACTTACCCGACAGTATTGTGATTGGCGGTCCGACCAGAGCAGCATCTTTTTGTCAAACTAGTTCTGACTTTGTGGCTGTGTTATCGAGTGAAAATTGCTAATTTCCTGCTTGCTAAAATTCTACTCTGTTCGCTCAATTTCAATACCAAACACTGACAGCCTAGTTTTGCACTATCACAGGGGTCTGAAACTCCTGGTTTGCAGGCCGTATCAGCAAGTCCCATTATGATGGCTTGCAAAGAGTTATATATTTCCTATTGGAATCCAGACAGAGTTAAGATAGCACACAACTGGAACTTTTAAATAGGTGCAAATGCAGTTAGAATGACTGCCAAGGTAAAGGGAAGATCGATAAACGAGACCTAAACCATCTAAACTGGAACAACTATCCCAACCACTTAAAGATTGGATTCATTTAGAAACGTTGGTTATTTATCTTTATGTAGTGTAATATCAATCAATCAATGTGCAGAAACATAGATAAAAAATAAAAAATAAAAATAAATGATTCTATAAAGCAACCTGAAACAACCTGGACAATATGATGAGACCCATATCTTTTTCACCCGAAGAACGGAAATGAACTCAACACAGTCAACAAAACTTAATTTATTCCCTGCATGTGGTTTCAATTTCAATCCCACTGGTGTTAACACCACTAGAATCAACACTCAGATATAACCCTGGTGTTAACACCACTAGAATCAACACTCAGATATACCACTGGTGTTAACCCCACTAGAATCAACACTCAGATATACCACTGGTGTTAACCCCACTAGAATCAACACTCAGATATACCACTGGTGTTAACCCCACTAGAATCAACACTCAGATATACCACTGGTGTTAACCCCACTAGAATCAACACTCAGATATACCACTGGTGTTAACCCCACTAGAATCAACACTCAGATATACCATTGGTGTTAACAGCACTAGAATCAACACTCAGATATACCACTGGTGTTAACACTACTAGAATCAACACTCAGATATACCACTGGTGTTAACCCCACTAGAATCAACACTCAGATATACCACTGGTGTTAACCCCACTAGAATCAACACTCAGATATACCACTGGTGTTAACACTACTAGAATCAACACTCAGATATACCACTGGTGTTAACCCCACTAGAATCAACACTCAGATATACCACTGGTGTTAAATCCATTACAATCAACACTCAGATATACCACTGGTGTTAACCCCACTAGAATCAACACTCAGATATACCACTGGTGTTAACCCCACTAGAATCAACACTCAGATATACCACTGGTGTTAACCCCACTAGAATCAACACTCAGATATACCACTGGTGTTAACCCCACTAGAATCAACACTCAGATATACCATTGGTGTTAACACCACTAGAATCAACACTCAGATATACCACTGGTGTTAACACTACTAGAATCAACACTCAGATATACCACTGGTGTTAACCCCACTAGAATCAACACTCAGATATACCACTGGTGTTAACCCCACTAGAATCAACACTCAGATATACCACTGGTGTTAACACTACTAGAATCAACACTCAGATATACCACTGGTGTTAACCCCACTAGAATCAACACTCAGATATACCACTGGTGTTAAATCCATTACAATCAACACTCAGATATACCACTGGTGTTAACCCCACTAGAATCAACACTCAGATATACCACTGGTGTTAACCCCACTAGAATCAACACTCAGATATACCACTGGTGTTAGAATCAACACTCAGATATACCACTGGTGTTAAATCCACTAGAATCAACACTAGATATAACACTGGTGTTACACCACTAGAATCAGATAGATATACCACTGGTGTTAACACCACTAGAATCCACTAGAATCAACACTCAGATATACCACTGGTGTTAACCCCACTAGAATCAACACTCAGATATACCAAATGGTGTTAACCCCACTAGAATCAACACTCAGATATACCACTGGTGTTAACCCCACTAGAATCAACACTCAGATATACCACTGGTGTTAACCCCACTAGAATCAACACTCAGATATAACACTGGTGTTAACACTACTAGAATCAACACTCAGATATACCATTGGTGTTAACACCACTAGAATCAACACTCAGATATACCACTGGTGTTAACACTACTAGAATCAACACTCAGATATACCACTGGTGTTAACCCCACTAGAATCAACACTCAGATATACCACTGGTGTTAACCCCACTAGAATCAACACTCAGATATACCACTGGTGTTAACCCCACTAGAATCAACACTCAGATATACCACTGGTGTTAACACTACTAGAATCAACACTCAGATATACCACTGGTGTTAACCCCACTAGAATCAACACTCAGATATACCACTGGTGTTAAATCCATTACAATCAACACTCAGATATACCACTGGTGTTAACCCCACTAGAATCAACACTCAGATATACCACTGGTGTTAACCCCACTAGAATCAACACTCAGATATACCACTGGTGTTAACACCACTAGAATCAACACTCAGATATACCACTGGTGTTAACACCACTAGAATCAACACTCAGATATACCACTGGTGTTAACCCCACTAGAATCAACACTCAGATATACCACTGGAATCAACACTTAACCCCACTAGAATCAACACTCAGATATACCACTGGTGTTAACACCACTAGAATCAACACTCAGATATACCACTGGTGTTAACACCACTAGAATCAACACTCAGATATACCACTGGTGTTAACCCCGCTAGAATCAACACTCAGATATACCACTGGTGTTAACCCCACTAGAATCAACACTCAGATATAACACTGGTGTTAACCCCACTAGAATCAACACTCAGATATACCACTGGTGTTAACCCCACTAGAATCAACACTCAGATATAACCCTGGTGTTAACCCCACTAGAATCAACACTCAGATATACCACTGGTGTTAACCCCACTAGAATCAACACTCAGATATACCACTGGTGTTAACCCCACTAGAATCAACACTCAGATATACCACTGGTGTTAACCCCACTAGAATCAACACTCAGATATACCACTGGTGTTAACCCCACTAGAATCAACACTCAGATATAACACGTTTTGCCTCAACACCGAGATTTAAACAGCCACACATTTTCTGTGTAGACTTTATGTTTCGAAATCCTTGCCAGTCTTTACTTTATACCCTACTGTTGTAACCTACTTAAATTGCTGAAGCAACTATACGTATTTTATATACGTCTGAAGAAATGCTTTCACTTATTAATTTGTTAATTCATTCATTTGTTCATCCAACCAAGGTAGGTGACCTGGGGTACCGGAAGATCCCCATCGTGATCCCTCTGGTGGGTTACCTGGTCTCCAGAGTGGTCCTGCTCCTGGTCATAGTGATGGATCTCCCGATACAGGCTATGTTCGGCGGGGTGGTGGTCCACGGACTCAGCGGCGGGTTCTGCTCCTACTGGGCCGGGGTCATGGCCCTGGTGTCGCTCACCTCCACCGAGGAGGACCGCTCTCTCCACATGATGCAAATGGAGCTGGTCTATGGCATAGCTGGACTCATCGGTAGTTTGGTGTCTGGGCACCTCTTCCAGTTGTACAGTGTGGACTTTAAACAGGGGACAGTGTTAGTGAGCCTGAGTGTCTTCCTCTACTTTGTGTGTCTCGTCTACACAATGTTTATCTTTCTAATGCCAACTGTCTCGCCAAGCGCACAAGAGCGCAATGAGACCAACGGTATCGACACGCAACATTCCAAGAATGTTCTGAACATTCTGCTTCTTTTTGCGGGTGGGATTCTATATGACGTGGCCGTGGGAGGAGGAATGGAGATACTGGTGACCTTTGAGATGAAGGAGCCACTGAACTGGAACGCCACCCAGGTGAGTTGAAATGCATTACATTTTGGGGGGTTAAAATATGTGTGTGTGTGTGGATTTGTAGCCTGAGTGCTGGTCTGTTGTGCCATCATGCCACTTCTGGCCCTGCCATATCAAACATGTTTAACAAGGAGTTGGAAAGATAGCACCAACAGATCCAGGCTAGTGCATTTGGTCCCAGAGGGTAACATTTTAAACCATCCATTAAAACACATTTCCAAACCAGAGCCCTCTATTGCAGAGTTGTGAGACAATGACCTATTGTTATAGAGGGCTCTGGTTAAATCAAACACATCAACAGGTAGGTTACGGGAACGCCGCCGGATTCCTGGTCTTCCTGACGAGCTTCCTGGGTGTCATGGTAATGTCCAGATGGGTGAGTGACGTCACCCTCATCATCATCGGCATGGTGTCCTTCGCTGCCGGGATCTACTTCATGGCCTTCGTCACTGCAACCTACATGTTCTATCTGGGTAAGAGGAAGTTCATCATGACTGGTTTGATTTCAGATTACAATGTAAGACACAGGGTCCACAGTGAACGACAAGGCTCCTCTTTATTACAGTTAAAACCAGGTTAAACACTCACACACACAGAGAGAGAGAGAGAGAGAGAGAGAGAGAGAGAGAGAGAGAGAGAGAGAGAGAGAGAGAGAGAGAGACAACAAGAGAGAGATACAGAGAGAGAGACACACAGAGACAAAGAGAGAAAGAAGGAGAGAGATACAGAGAGAGAGACACAGAGACACAGAGAGAGAAGCAGCGAGACATCAATGATTTGCGTAACCTGTAAACCTTGACAGAGATGAGGAAGTGAAACACTGCCCAGGATGGCTGAAAGCATGTGTTAAAAGGAAGCGTCACCTTATTTATTTAAAAACTCATCTTATCTTCACACTGTCAAGTCTCTCAAATTGTGGACTGTAAATGTATTATTACTGGAGACTAGAAAGGGAACTCGCCTAGGGACTTGAGTCAACAGAAATGTGGTTACACCCTTTACACACTCACTCACTGCTTTCTTACAAAATCCCACAGCAGACACAATATAATATAATATAAAATGACAGATTATAATATAATATAATAGACAGCTGACAGAATATAATATAATATAATAGACAGCTGACAGAATATAATATAATATAATAGATAGCTGACAGAATATAATATAATAGACAGCTGACAGAATATAATATAATAGACAGCTGACATAATGTAATATAATATAATATAATAGACAGCTGACAGATTATAATATAATATAATAGATAGCTGACAGAATATAATATAATAGACAGCTGACAGATTATAATATAATATAATAGATAGCTGACAGAATATAATATAATAGACAGCTGACATAATATAATATAATAGACAGCTGACGGAATATAATATAATAGACAGCTGACAGAATATAATATAATATAATAGACAGCTGACATAATGTAATATAATAGATAGCTGACAGAATATAATATAATAGACAGCTGACATAATGTAATATAATAGATAGCTGACAGAATATAATATAATAGACAGCTGACAGAATATAATATAATAGATAGCTGACAGAATATAATATAATAGACAGCTGACATAATGTAATATAATAGATAGCTGACAGAATATAATATAATAGACAGCTGACAGAATATAATATAATAGACAGCTGACAGAATATAATATAATAGACAGCTGACAGAATATAATATAATAGACAGCTGACAGAATATAATATAATAGACAGCTGACAGAATATAATATAATAGACAGCTGACAAAATATAATATAATAGACAGCTGACAGAATATAATATAATAGACAGCTGACAGAATATAATATAATAGACAGCTGACAGAATATAATATAATATAATAGACAGCTGACAGAATATAATATAATAGACAGCTGACAGAATATAATATAATATAATAGACAGCTGACAGAATATAATATAATAGATAGCTGACAGAATATAATATAATATAATAGACAACTGACAGAATATAATATAATAGATAGACAGCTGACAGAATATAATATAATAGACAGCTGACAGAATGTAACATAATATAATAGATAGCTGACAGAATATAATATAATATAATAGACAGCTGACAGAATGTAACATAATATAATAGACAGCTGACAGAATGTAATATAATAGACAGCTGAACAGAATATAATATAATATAATAGACAGCTGACAGAATGTAACATAATATAATAGACAGCTGACAGAATGTAACATAATATAATAGACAGCTGAAATAATGTATTATAATAGACAGCTGACAGAATATAATATAATAGATAGCTGACAGAATTAGAAAGCTGATCTTGTCACTTAACTCTTCAGTTGTGTTTTGTTTTAATTCACAGCCTAACACATACTTATTCCTTTCAGCACGAGCCCTCACACTGTTCGCCCTGATTCCCATGCCCACCATCCGTGCCCTACTGTCTAAACAGGTCAACGGCTCGTCATATGGTGAGTTCTATAATACATGTTCTATAATACAAGTTGACAGAATATAATATAATAGACAGCTGACAGAATATAATATAATAGACAGCTGACAGAATATAATATAATAGACAGCTGACAGAATATAATATAATAGACAGCTGACAGAATATAATATAATAGACAGCTGACAGATTATAAAATTGTCTCTAGTTCTATTGCCCCCGTCTCTAGTTCTGTAGCCTCCGTCTCTAGTTCTATAGCCTCCGTCTCTAGTTCTGTTGCCCCCGTCTCTAGTTCTGTAGCCTCCGTCTCTAGTTCTGTAGCCTCCGTCTCTAGTTCTATAGCCTCCGTCTCTAGTTCTGTAGCCTCCGTCTCTAGTTCTATAACCCCCGTCTCTAGTTCTATAGCCCCCGTCTCTAGTTCTATAGCCCCCGTCTCTAGTTCTATAGCCCCCGTCTCTAGTTCTATAACCCCCGTCTCTAGTTCTATAACCCCGTCTCTAGTTCTATAACCCCCGTCTCTAGTTCTATAGCCCCTGTCTCTAGTTCTGTAACCCCGTCTCTAGTTTTGTAACCCCGTCTCTAGTTCTG
>NC_088399.1:4744353-4751853 GCF_034236695.1 Oncorhynchus nerka
GGACTCAATAGGCTGAGTGAATGACCAGTGGACTCAAGAGCTGAGTGAATAAGATCAGTGGACTCAATAGGCTGAGTGAATGAGACCAGTGGACTCAATAGGCTGAGTGAATGAGTGGGACCAGAGTGGACTCAATAGGCTGAGTGAATGAGACCAGTGGACTCAACTCAGAGGCTGAGTGAATGAGATCAGTGGACTCAATAGGCTGAGTGAATGAGTGGGAGTGAATGAAGCCAGTGGACTCAATAGGCTGAGTGAATGAGATCAGTGGACTCAATAGGCTGAGTGAATGAGATCAGTGGACTCCAATAGGCTGAGTGAATGAGATCCAGTGGACTCAATAGGCTGGTGGAATGAGACAGTGGACTCAATAGGCTGAGTGAATGAGATCCAGTGGACTCAATAGCTGAGTGAATGAGATCAGTGGACTCAATAGGCTGAGTGAATGAGACCAGTGGACCTCATTAGGCCGAGTGAATGAGACCAGTGGACTCAATAGGCTGAGTGAATGAGACCAGTGGACTCAATAGGCTGAGTGAATGAGACCAGTGGACTCAATAGGCTGAGTGAATGAGACCAGTGGATTCATGGCTGAGTGAATGAGACCAGTGGATTCAATAGGCTGAGTGAATGAGTGGGACCAGTGGACTCAATAGGCTGAGTGAATGAGACCAGTGGACTCAATAGGCATGAATGAGACCAGTGGACTCAATAGGCTGAGTGAATGAGACCAGTGGACTCAATAGGCTGAAATGAGACCAGTGGACTCAATAGGCTGAGTGAATGAGACCAGTGGACTCAATAGGCTGAGGAATGGTAGTGGACTCAATAGGCTGAGTGAATGAGTGGGACCAGTGGACTCAATAGCTGAGTGAATGAGACCAGTGGACTCAATAGGCTGGTGAATGAGTGGGACAGTGGACTCAATAGGCTGAGTGAATGAGGCGGGACCAGTGGACTCAATAGGCTGAGTGAATGAGACCAGTGGACTCAATAGGCTGAGTGAATGAGACCAGTGGACTCAATGAGGCTGAAGTGAATGAGTGGGACAGATGTCGTCGACCTTCTTGTCAAAGTGGTTGACAAAGTCATCCACAGAGAGGGAGGAGGGGAGGGAGGAGGGAGGAGGAGGGAGGGGGAGAAGGATTAAGGAAGGAGAGAAGGCAGAAAGAGTTTCCTAGGGTTAGAGGCAGAAACTGAAATGTAGAGTGATAAAAAAGTGGCTTTGGCAGCGGACCCAGGAAGAGAGAAAGTAGAGAGGGAGAGGAAGTGTGATATGTCCTCCGGATGTTTGGTTTTCCTCCATTTA
This sequence comes from Oncorhynchus nerka, assembly GCF_034236695.1. NCBI lineage: Eukaryota > Metazoa > Chordata > Actinopteri > Salmoniformes > Salmonidae > Oncorhynchus > Oncorhynchus nerka. The sequence goes on from NC_088399.1 coordinate 4,745,663, forward strand.
CACTCGCTTTGCCCGCAGCATGGGTTCTGTAAAGCTCGCAATGAGTCACTCAGCCACGGACCAGGGAGTAGGTAAGCAGCCTCTAGTAAAGATGAGATCAACTGCATTGTCTGCCTTGTGAGTGGGAGGGGACTGGGAAAGGGTCCGGAGGGAAAAGAGAGGGAGTTGGAAAGAAATTAATAGAAGGCAGTCGTCGGGAGGTTGAAGTCGCCAAGTACAGACAGCGGTGAGCCATCGTCAGGACATTAGCCCTCAAGGTGTTAAGATCGGTGATGAGCTCTCTAAGGGTTGCCCAGTGAGATGGGGGGGTTACAGTGAGATTAGTAGGAGAACAGAGACCTGGAGGGGTAACAGTGAGATTAGTAGGAGAACAGAGAGACCTGGAGGGGGTCACAGTGAGGTGGAGAGGCAGAGACCTGGAGGGAGGTTACAGTGAGATTAAGTAAGGAGAACAGAGAGACCTGGAGGAGGTGACAGTGAGATAGTAGGAGAACAGAGACCTGGAGGGGTTACAGTGAGATTAGTAGGAGAACAGAGACCTGGGGAGGTGACAGTGAGATTAGTAGGAGAACAGAGACCTGGAGGGGGATTACAGTGAGATTAGTAGGAGAACAGAGACCTGGAGGGGGGTTACAGTGAGATTAGTAGGAGAACAGAGACCTGGAGGGGGGTTACAGTGAGATTAGTAGGAGAACAGAGACCTGGAGGGGGGGGGATTACAGTGAGATTAGTAGGAGAACAGAGACCTGGATGGGGGTCACAGTGAGATTAGTAGGAGAACAGAGACCTGGAGGGGGTCACAGTGAGATTAGTAGGAGAACAGAGACCTGGAGGTGGTCACAGTGAGATTAATAGGAGAACAGAGACCTGGAGGGGGTCACAGTGAGATTAGTAGGAGAACAGAGACCTGGAGGGGGGTTACAGTGAGATTAGTAGGAGAACAGAGACCTGGAGGGGGGTTACAGTGAGATTAGTAGGAGAACAGCCTCCTGTAAAGATGAGGTTAAGAGTATTGTCTGCCTTGTGAGTTGGAGGGGATTGGAAAAATAAATAAATCGAAGGCGATATCGGGAGGTTGAAGTACGAATAGCGGTTAGCCATCGTCAGGAAGTGAGTTTATCAAAGTGTCAAGCTCATTGGATGAACTCTCCAAGGTGTGGAGCTCATTGGATGAACTCTCCAAGGGCTTCTGGTGGGCGATATATGACAATAATGTTAAGCTTGAGTGGACAAGTGACAGTGATAGAATGGAATTGAAATGAGGAGATGGACAGGCAAGGGGAAAATAAACAGAAAATCTTCACTCAGGAAAAATGTGTATCAATGTGCCACCAGAGTGACCAGGATTATGATAGAAAAAGTAGTCAGATGAAGAGAGCAGCGACTAGCAGTATTTTCTGAGTTGTTCCAAGCCTCCGTCAAGGGCCAAAAAGTCAAGGGACTGAAGGGCAGCGTAGGATAGGATGAACTTGGAGTTCTTGACCTCAGATGGGCAGTTCCAAGCGCTGCCAGAGACAGAAGGAATTCCACATGGGGTTGTGCGGGCAGGGTGCGAATCGGAAATAACCAGGGGTTGGGAGCGTCGGCCTACAGGGAGAGGCGAACAGGTACAGAAATAACCAGGCGTTGGGGAGCGTCGGCCTACAGGAGAGGAGCGAACAGGTACAGAAAACACACACATCGTGAGATCTGTAAATAACTAGGTAAGATACTCAAGTGAGAGAGTGATGGGAAGCTACTCTCTTTCCTTCCAAAATAATTCAGCTGGACAGTATTAGTTTAACAACCAGACCATCGCTGGGAAAAACAGGAGAGACTGATGTACTAATACTATTGCTGATTGGCTTGAAGATGAAACCCCCCCCTGATTACCTAAACAAGTCATCCTGGTTGATGTGTCAACAAATGTCTTCAAGTTGTGAGCAGTCAGCAGTTCACACACCAAGTAGGTCACTGGGAAGACAGACAGCATTTAAAGTAGATGGCCCTAGTTAAACCTCTCACGCCCGGAGATAACAGGAGTCCTCTAGCTGTAGAACCTGTTAGTCCTGTGATCAGAGCCCAGTCCCAGAGCCCAGTCCCAGAGCCCAGTCCCAGAGCCCAGTCCCAGAGCCCAGTCCCAGAGCCCAGTCCCAGAGCCCAGTCCCAGGACGCAGCTCCAGTGTTAATATGTTGAACTGATCGGTGTTCCGAGTTTGAGTTTATTTATATTTTTACAGGGACAGTGCACATGAATCAACGTTTCAGTAAAAGTGCTGGTTTTAGCCAATCGGCTAATTTTGACCTGGAGTCCCTGGGCAGGTTATTAAAAACAATTACAATAACAATACAGACAGACCATGAGTAGTGAGCACATGCAGAGGAACATAGAACAAGAGACACGTAGAACAAGAGACACGTAGAACAAGAGACACGCAGCACGTAGACAGAGACACGTAGAACAAGAGACACATAGAACGCAGACAGAGAAACATAGAACAAGAGACACATAGAACGCAGACAGAGAAACATAGAACAAGAGACACGTAGAACAAGAGACACATAGAACGCAGACAGAGAAACATAGAACAAGAGACACATAGAACAAGACACACATAGAACGCAGACAGAGAAACATAGAACAAGAGACACATAGAACAAGAGACACATAGAACAAGAGACACGTAGAACAAGAGACACGTAGAACGCAGACAGAGTAACATAGAACAAGAGACACATAGAACAAGAGACACGTAGAACAAGAGACACATAGAACAAGAGACACATAGAACAAGAGACACATAGAACAAGAGACACATAGAACAAGAGACACAGCACACAGACAGAGACACATAGAACAAGAGACACATAGAACAAGAGACACGTAGAACGAGAGACACATAGAACAAGAGACACATAGAACAAGAGACACGTAGCACACAGACAGAGACACATAGAACAAGAGACACATAGAACAAGAGACACATAGAACAAGAGACACATAGAACAAGAGACACGTAGAACAAGAGACACATAGAACAAGAGACACGTAGCACGCAGACAGAGAAACATAGAACAAGAGACACATAGAACAAGAGACACGTAGAACAAGAGACACGTAGAACAAGAGACACAGAACAAGAGACACGTAGAACAAGAGACACGTAGAACAAGAGACACATAGAACAAGAGACACATAGAACAAGAGACACGTAGAACAAGAGACACATAGAACAAGAGACACGTAGAACAAGAGACACATAGAACAAGAGACACATAGAACAAGAGACACATAGAACAAGAGACACATAGCACACAGACAGAGGAACATAGAACAAGAGACACGTAGCACGCAGACAGAGAAACATAGAACAAGAGACACATAGAACAAGAGACACGTAGAACAAGAGACACATAGAACAAGAGACACATAGAACAAGAGACACGTAGCACGCAGACAGAGAAATATAGAACAAGAGACACGTAGCACGCAGACAGAACAACATAGAACAAGAGACACGTAGCAACCAGACAGAACAACATAGAACAAGAGACAAGTAGCACGTAGACAGAGTAACATAGAACAAGATAGAGTGAGATACCACCTGGAGCTTCTCCCCTGACACATAGACACACAGACATCTGGCTCAGTAACATCAGATACCACCTGGAGCTTCTCCCCTGACACACAGACATCTGGCTCAGATACCACCTGGAGCTTCTCCCCTGACACATAGACATCTGGCTCAGATACCACCTGGAGCTTCTCCCCTGACACATAGACATCTGGCTCAGTAGCATCAGATACCAGCTGGAGCTTCTCCCCTGACATATAGACATCTGGCTCAGTAACATCAGATACCACCTGGAGCTTCTCCCCTGACACATAGACATCTGGCTCAGTAACATCAGATACCACCTGGAGCTTCTCCCCTGACACATAGACATCTGGCTCAGTAACATCAGATACCACCTGGAGCTTCTCCCTTGACACATAGACATCTGGCTCAGTAACATCAGATACCACCTGGAGCTTCTCCCATGACACACAGACATCTGGCTCAGTAGCATCAGATACCAGCTGGAGCTTCTCCCCTGACACATAGACATCTGGCTCAGATACGACCTGGAGCTTCTCCCCTGACACATAGACATCTGGCTCAGTAACATCAGATACCACCTGGAGCTTCTCCCATGACACACAGACATCTGGCTCAGTAGCATCAGATACCAGCTGGAGCTTCTCCCCTGACACATAGACATCTGGCTCAGATACGACCTGGAGCTTCTCCCCTGACACATAGACATCTGGCTCAGTAGCATCAGATACCAGCTGGAGCTTCTCCCCTGACACATAGACATCTGGCTCAGTAACATCAGATACCACCTGGAGCTTCTCCCCTGACACATAGACATCTGGCTCAGTAGCATCAGATACCAGCTGGAGCTTCTCCCCTGACACACAGACATCTGGCTCAGTAGCATCAGATACCAGCTGGAGCTTCTCCCCTGACACACAGACATCTGGCCCAGTAACATCAGATACCACCTGGAGCTTCTCCCCTGACACACAGACATCTGGCTCAGTAGCATCAGATACCACCTGGAGCTTCTCCCCTGACACACAGACATCTGGCTCAGTAGCATCAGATACCAGGTGGAGCTTCTCCCCTGACACATCGACATCTGGCTCAGTAACATCAGATACCACCTGGAGCTTCTCCCCTGACACACAGACACACAGACATCTGGCTCACTAACATCAGATACCAGCTGGAGCTTCTCCCCTGACACATAGACATCTGGCTCAGTAACATCAGATACCACCTGGAGCTTCTCCCCTGACACACAGACACATAGACATCTGGCTCAGTAACATCAGATACCACCTGGAGCTTCTCCCCTGACACATAGACATCTGGCTCAGTAACATCAGATACCACCTGGAGCTTCTCCCCTGACACATAGACATCTGGCTACATTGTACCTTCCTATTGGTGAGTCTGTGGGTTGTCACATTGTACCTTCCTATTGGTGAGTCTGTGGGTTGCCACATTGTACCTCCCTATTGGTGAGTCTGTGGGTTGCTACATTGTACCTTCCTATTGGTGAGTCTGTGGGTTGCCACATTGTACCTTCCTATTGGTGAGTCTGTGGGTTGCTACATTGTACCTTCCTATTGGTGAGTCTGTGGGTTGCCACTTTGTACCTTCCTATTGGTGAGTCTGTGGGTTGCTACATTGTACCTTCCTATTGGTGAGTCTGTGGGTTGTCACATTGTACCTTCCTATTGGTGAGTCTGTGGGTTGCCACATTGTACCTTCCTATTGGTGAGTCTGTAGGTTGCCACATTGTACCTTCCTATTGGTGAGTCTGTGGGTTGCCACATTGTACCTTCCTATTGGTGAGTCTGTGGGTTGCCACATTGTACCTCCCTCACTCTCCGTTAGCTAGCTACTACCCGCTACCCCTCCCTGGTCCTAGTACTGTCCTCCCTCACTCTCCGTTAGCTAGCTACTACCCGCTACCCCTCCCTGGTCCTAGTACTGTCCTCCCTCACTCTCCGTTAGCTAGCTACTACCCGCTACCCTCCCTGGTCCTAGTACTGTCCTCCTCACTCTCAGTTAGCTAGCTACTACCCGCTACCCTCCCTGGTCCTAGTACTGTCCTCCCTCACTCTCCGTTAGCTAGCTACTACCCGCTACCCCTCCCTGGTCCTAGTACTGTCCTCCCTCACTCTCCGTTAGCTAGCTACTACCCGCTACCCCTCCCTGGTCCTAGTACTGTCCTCCCCCACTCTCCGTTAGCTAGCTACTACCCACTACCCCTCCCTGGTCCTAGTACTGTCCTCCCTCACTCTCCGTTAGCTAGCTACTACCCGCTACCCCTCCCTGGTCCTAGTACTGTCCTCCCTCACTCTCCGTTAACTAGCTACTACCCGCTACCCCTCCCTGGTCCTAATACTGTCCTCCCTCACTCTACGTTAGCTAGCTACTACCCGCTACCCCTCCCTGGTCCTAGTACTGTCCTCCCTCACTCTCCGTTAGCTAGCTACTACCCGCTACCCCTCCCTGGTCCTAGTACTGTCCTCCCTCACTCTCCGTTAGCTAGCTACTACCCGCTACCCCTCCCTGGTCCTAGTACTGTCCTCCCTCACTCTCCGTTAGCTAGCTACTACCCGCTACCCCTCCCTGGTCCTAGTACTGTCCTCC
>NC_088399.1:4754353-4784431 GCF_034236695.1 Oncorhynchus nerka
GAGAGCAGAGAGAGAGAGAGTGAGAGAGAGACAGAGACAGAGACAGAGAGTAGATATAGTAGGGAGAGAGCAGAGAGAGAGAGAGAGTAGACAGACAGACAGACAGACAGACAGACAGACAGACAGACAGACAGACGACAGACAGACAGACAGACAGACAGACAGACAGACAGACAGACAGACAGACAGACAGACAGACAGACAGACAGACAGACAGACAGACAGACAGACAGACAGACAGACAGACAGACAGACAGCAAAGAGAGACACGGAGAGAGTAGAGAGAGAGTAGGGATTGAGAGTAGAGAGAGAGAGTAGAGAGAGAGTAGAGAGAGAGCAGAGAGAGTAGAGAGAGAGAGTAGAGAGAGGGGAGAGCAGAGAGAGAGGGGGAGAGAGCAGAGAGAGAGAGAGAGCAATATGCAGGCCACTGTTTTACAAAGCCCTGTAACAGCAAGGGGCTCTCCCTTCCGGAGACACCTGAAACCCCACCTCTTTAAGGAATACCTAGGATAGGATAAAGTAATCCCTCTCACCCCCCCTCCCCCTGAAAAGATTTAGATGCACTACTGTTCCACTGGAGGTCATAAGGTGAATGCACCAATTTGTAAGTCGCTCTGGATAAGAGCGTCTGCTAAATGACTTAAATGTAAATGTAATGTAAATGTGAGTGTAAAAACCCAATTTAAAAAAAAAATGATTTAACCTTTATTTAACTAGGCAAGTAAAGTTAACAGTTCTCTGCTGCCAATGACTGGAACGAACTACAAAAATCTCTGAAACTGGAAACACTTATCTCCCTCACTAGCTTTAAGCACCAACTGTCAGAGCATCTTACAGATTACTGCACCTGTACATAGCCCACCTATAATTTAGCCCAAACAACTACCTCTTTCCCAACTGTATTTAATTCATTAATTTATTTTGCTCCTTTGCACCCCATTATTTTTATTTTCTACTTTGCACATTTTTCCATTGCAAAACTACCATTCCAGTGTTTTACCTGCTATATTGTATTTACTTTGCCACCATGGCCTTTTTTGCCTTTACCTCCCTTCTCACCTCATTTGCTCACATTGTATATAGACTTGTTTATACTGTATTATTGACTGTATGTTTGTTTTATTCCATGTGTAACTCTGTGTCGTTGTATCTGTCGAACTGCTTTGCTTTATCTTGGCCAGGTCGCAATTGTAAATGAGAACTTGTTCTCAACTTGCCTACCTGGTTAAATAAAGGTGAAATAAAAAAAATAAAAATAAAAAAACAGCCAGTAGGACTGTGTGTGTGTGTGTGTGTAGTGTGTAGAGGGACTGTGTGTGTAGTGTGTGTAGAGGGACTGTGTGTGTGTGGTGTGTAGTGTGTGTGGTGTGGTGTGTAGTGTGTGTGTGTGTGTAGAAGGTACAGTGCCTTGCGAAAGTATTCGGCCCCCTTGAACTTTGCGACCTTCTGGAGAGAGTTTGCTGCACTGAAAGTAAAGGGGCTGAATAATTTTGCACGCCCAATTTTTCAGTTTTTGATTTGTTAAAAAAGTTTGAAATATCCAATAAATGTCGTTCCACTTCATGATTGTGTCCTACTTGTTGTTGATTCTTCACAAAAATATACAGTTTTATATCTTTATGTTTGAAGCCTGAAATGTGGCAAAAGGTCGCAAAGTTCAAGGGGGCCGAATACTTTCGCAAGGCACTGTATATCAGTGGCATGGAGCTGTTGATCATGAATGTATTTGAATAGCCATGGTAACCATCCAACACCACACTGTTTTGAGTGTTAAATGAGTGTTAAATGTGTTAATGCCTCATTGTGCTTTCCTCTTGAATCATTTCAACACAACTAACATCAATAAATCAACCTGACCAATAATGATCAACAGTATGTAAATAATATATCACTCACCATGCTCATTCTGGAGACTCTGGAGAGAAAAGAGACATGATGAGACATGAAGAGACATGAAGAGACATGAAGAGACATGAAGAGACATGAAGAGACATGATGAGACATGAAGAGACATGAAGAGACATGAAGAGACATGATGAGACATGAAGAGACATGAAGAGACATGATGAGACATGAAGAGACATGAAGAGACATGATGAGACATGAAGAGACATGAAGAGACATGATGCGATAAGACAAACATTTCTAAATGATTATTGCGTTACTGATTGTAAATTGCTTTTCCAATTGATTGATTGATTGTAAATTGCTTTACCAATTACTGGAATCCTTTCAACAATCAGTCAATCAATTGGTAAAGCACTTTACAATCAGTCAATCAATTGGAAAAGCACTTTAAAATCAGTCAATCAATTGGTAAAGCACTTTAAAATCAGTCAATCAATTGGTAAAGCACTTTAAAATCAGTCAATCAATTGGAAAAGCACTTTAAAATCAGTCAATCAATTGGCAAAGCACTTTAAAATCAGTCAATCAATTGGAAAAGCACCAATAGCTTGACTGATTGTAAAGTGCTTGACTGATTGTATTGACAGTGCATTGAAGCTGAAATCTTTAAAGAAAAACTCCCACATGTCAAGTATGACTTTATTGAGCTCATCTATTGGCAACTGGTCATTGAACTTACCATTACCATTATGTTGGTTTGATACGAGATGTATTTTCATATACAATTTTATCAACTAACTAGAAAACTAGAATATGAGCTAGGGTTCTACAGGTCTGCAGTTATATGATAGAGCAGTCTGTGGAGCGATCATTTAGTCACAGGACTGCAGTTATATGATAGAGCAGTCTGTGGAGCGATCATTTAGTCACAGGACTGCAGTTATATGATAGAGCAGTCTGTGGAGCGATCATTTAGTCACAGGACTGCAGTTATATGATAGAGCAGTCTGTGGAGCGATCATTTAGTCACAGGACTGCAGTTATATGATAGAGCAGTCTGTGGAGCGATCATTTAGTCACAGGACTGCAGTTATATGATAGAGCAGTCTGTGGAGCGATCATTTAGTCACAGGACTGCAGTTATATGATAGAGCAGTCTGTGGAGCGATCATTTAGTCACAGGACTGCAGTTATATGATAGAGCAGTCTGTGGAGCGATCATTTAGTCACAGGACTGCAGTTATATGATAGAGCAGTCTGTGGAGCGATCATTTAGTCACAGGACTGCAGTTATATGATAGAGCAGTCTGTGGAGCGATCAGGCAGTCACAGGACTGCAGTTCGAGGATAGAGCAGTCTGTGGAGCGATCATTTAGTCACAGGACTGCAGTTCGAGGATAGAGCAGTCTGTGGAGCGATCATTTAGTCACAGGACTGCAGTTATATGATAGAGCAGTCTGTGGAGCGATCATTTAGTCACAGGACTGCAGTTATATGATAGAGCAGTCTGTGGAGCGATCATTTAGTCACAGGACTGCAGTTATATGATAGAGCAGTCTGTGGAGCGATCATTTAGTCACAGGACTGCAGTTATATGATAGAGCAGTCTGTGGAGCGATCATTTAGTCACAGGACTGCAGTTATATGATAGAGCAGTCTGTGGAGCGATCATTTAGTCACAGGACTGCAGTTATATGATAGAGCAGTCTGTGGAGCGATCATTTAGTCACAGGACTGCAGTTATATGATAGAGCAGTCTGTGGAGTGATCAGGCAGTCACAGGACTGCAGTTATATGATAGAGCAGTCTGTGGAGCGATCATTTAGTCACAGGACTGCAGTTATATGATAGAGCAGTCTGTGGAGCGATCAGGCAGTCACAGGACTGCAGTTCGAGGATAGAGCAGTCTGTGGAGCGATCATTTAGTCACAGGACTGCAGTTCGAGGATAGAGCAGTCTGTGGAGCGATCATTTAGTCACAGGACTGCAGTTATATGATAGAGCAGTCTGTGGAGCGATCATTTAGTCACAGGACTACAGTTATATGATAGAGCAGTCTGTGGAGCGATCATTTAGTCACAGGACTGCAGTTATATGATAGAGCAGTCTGTGGAGCGATCATTTAGTCACAGGACTGCAGTTATATGATAGAGCAGTCTGTGGAGCGATCATTTAGTCACAGGACTGCAGTTATATGATAGAGCAGTCTGTGGAGCGATCATTTAGTCACAGGACTGCAGTTCGAGGATAGAGCAGTCTGTGGAGCGATCATTTAGTCACAGGACTGCAGTTATATGATAGAGCAGTCTGTGGAGCGATCATTTAGTCACAGGACTGCAGTTTGAGGATAGAGCAGTCTGTGGAGCGATCATTTAGTCACAGGACTACAGTTATATGATAGAGCAGTCTGTGGAGCGATCATTTAGTCACAGGACTGCAGTTTGAGGATAGAGCAGTCTGTGGAGCGATCATTTAGTCACAGGACTACAGTTATATGATAGAGCAGTCTGTGGAGCGATCATTTAGTCACAGGACTGCAGTTTGAGGATAGAGCAGTCTGTGGAGCGATCATGCAGTCACAGTTGGCAGAAACTATTAATGATGTGTCCTAAACGGTACCCTAATCCCTAGGATTCTGGTCCAAAAAGTGCACTATATAGGGAATAAGGTGCCATTTTGGACTTAAAGTGATATGTTGTGTCGGTAAATAGATGAACGCCCTCTTACTTTCTGTAGGTCTTCTATGGACCTCTCTGTCTCCCTCAGTCTCTCCCTGAGGGTCTGCTCTTTAGCTGAGATCTGACACTCCTCGCTCTCCAAAAGACCAATCTCTGACTCCAACCTAGAACGACAGAACAGGAAAAACATCACCTCTGTTAATACAGATCTATAATATAGAACGACAGAACAGGAAGAACATCACCTCTGTTAATACAGATCTATAATATAGAACGACAGAACAGGAAGAACATCACCTCTGTTAATACAGATCTATAATATAGAACGACAGAACAGGAAGAACATCACCTCTGTTAATACAGATCTATAATATAGAACGACAGAACAGGAAGAACATCACCTCTGTTAATACAGATCTATAATATAGAACGACAGAACAGGAAGAACGTCACCTCTGTTAATACAGATCTATAATATAGAACGACAGAACAGGAAGAACATCACCTCTGTTAATACAGATCTATAATATAGAACGACAGAACAGGAAGAACATCACCTCTGTTAATACAGATCTATAATATAGAACGACAGAACAGGAAGAACATCACCTCTGTTAATACAGATCTATAATATAGAACGACAGAACAGGAAGAACATCACCTCTGTTAATACAGATCTATAATATAGAACGACAGAACAGGAAGAACATCACCTCTGTTAATACATATCTATAATATAGAACGACAGAACAGGAAGAACGTCACCTCTGTTAATACAGATCTATAATATAGAACGACAGAACAGGAAGAACATCACCTCTGTTAATACAGATCTATAATATAGAACGACAGAACAGGAAGAACATCACCTCTGTTAATACAGATCTATAATATAGAACGACAGAACAGGAAGAACATCACCTCTGTTAATACAGATCTATAATATAGAACGACAGAACAGGAAGAACATCACCTCTGTTAATACAGATCTATAATATAGAACGACAGAACAGGAAGAACATCACCTCTGTTAATACAGATCTATAATATAGAAGGACAGAACAGGAAGAACATCACCTCTGTTAATACATATCTATAATATAGAAGGACAGAACAGGAACATAACACATTCTCAGTTGCCTTGTCACTATCAGTAACACTGGACACAATTCATCACAACACCGATCAATTAGAGTCCTGTAGAACACATCTACCTGCCCTGAGTCCTGTAGAACACATCTACCTGCCCTGAGTCCTGTAGAACACATCTACCTGCCCTGAGTCCTGTAGAACACATCTACCTGCCCTGAGTCCTGTAGAACACATCTACCTGCCCTGAGTCCTGTAGAACACATCTACCTGCCCTGAGTCCCAGAACACATCTACCTGCCCTGAGTCCTGTAGAACACATCTACCTGCCCTGAGTCCTGTAGAACACATCTACCTGCCCTGAGTCCTGTAGAACACATCTACCTGCCCTGAGTCCTGTAGAACACATCTCACTGTTCTCCCCATATGTGTGTGTGAGACACAGTGTGTGTGTGTGTGTGTGTGTGTGTGTGTGTGTGTGTGTGTGTGTGTGTGTCTGTAGCATAACTGAGACAGCTCAGATTGACATGCAGGGTGTATATTTTGTGTATATATGCACTGTGTATATAATGTATATATAATGTGTATATAATGTGTATATAATGTGTATATAATGTGTATATAATGTGTATACATGCAGGGTGTATATAATGTGTATATAATGTGTATATAATGTATATATAATGTGTATATAATGTGTATATAATGTGTATATAATGTGTATATAATGTATATATAATGTGTATACATGCAGGGTGTATATAATGTGTATATAATGTGTATAGATGCAGGGTGTATATAATGTGTATAGATGCAGGGTGTATATAATGTGTATATAATGTGTATATAATGTGTATACATGCAGGGTGTATATAATGTGTATAGATGCAGGGTGTATATAATGTGTATACATGCAGGGTGTATATAATGTGTATACATGCAGGGTGTATATAATGTGTATATAATGTGTATATAATGTGTATATAATGTGTATATAATGTGTATAGATGCAGGGTGTATATAATGTGTATATAATGTGTATATCATGTGTATATAATGTGTATATAATGTGTATATAATGTGTATACATGCAGGGTGTATATAATGTATATACATGCAGGGTGTATATAATGTGTATACATGCAGGGTGTATATAATGTGTATACATGCAGGGTGTATATAATGTGTATATAATGTGTATATAATGTGTATATAATGTGTATATCATGTGTATATAATGTGTATATAATGTGTATACATGCAGGGTGTATATAATGTGTATACATGCAGGGTGTATATAATGTGTATATAATGTGTATATAATGTGTATATAATGTGTATACATGCAGGGTGTATATAATGTGTATATAATGTGTATAGATGCAGGGTGTATATAATGTGTATATAATGTGTATATCATGTGTATATAATGTGTATATAATGTGTATACATGCAGGGTGTATATAATGTGTATACATGCAGGGTGTATATAATGTGTATATAATGTGTATATAATGTGTATATAATGTGTATATAATGTGTATACATGCAGGGTATATATAATGTGTATATAATGTGTATATCATGTGTATATAATGTGTATATAATGTGTATATAATGTGTATATAATGTGTATATCATGTGTATATAATGTGTATATAATGTGTATACATGCAGGGTGTATATAATGTGTATATAATGTGTATACATGCAGGGTGTATATAATGTGTATAGATGCAGGGTGTATATAATGTGTATACATGCAGGGTGTATATAATGTGTATACATGCAGGGTGTATATAATGTGTATACATGCAGGGTGTATATAATGTGTATACATGCAAGGTGTATATAATGTGTATACATGCAGGGTGTATATAATGTGTATACATGCAGGGTGTATATAATGTGTATATAATGTGTATACATGCAGGGTGTATATAATGTGTATACATGCAGGGTGTATATAATGTGTATACATGCAGGGTGTATATAATGTGTATACATGCAGGGTGTATATAATGTGTATAGATGCAGGGTGTATATAATGTGTATAGATGCAGGGTGTATATAATGTGTATACATGCAGGGTGTATATAATGTGTATACATGCAGGGTGTATATAATGTGTATACATGCAGGGTGTATATAATGTGTATACATGCAGGGTGTATATAATGTGTATACATGCAGGGTGTATATAATGTGTATAGATGCAGGGTGTATATAATGTGTATAGATGCAGGGTGTATATAATGTGTATACATGCAGGGTGTATATAATGTGTATATAATGTGTATACATGCAGGGTGTATATAATGTGTATAGATGCAGGGTGTATATAATGTGTATACATGCAGGGTGTATATAATGTGTATATAATGTGTATACATGCAGGGTGTATATAATGTGTATACATGCAGGGTGTATATAATGTGTATATAATGTGTATATAATGTGTATATAATGTGTATACATGCAGGGTGTATATAATGTGTATATAATGTGTATACATGCAGGGTGTATATAATGTGTATATAATGTGTATAGATGCAGGGTGTATATAATGTGTATACATGCAGGGTGTATATAATGTGTATAGATGCAGGGTGTATATAATGTGTATAGATGCAGGGTGTACATACTATGCAGGTGATTGTTAGTATCCGTCATGTTCAAAACTCAAGTTCATGGTCTTAATTTTAGGTGCTCCTGTAACTGTACAGAACCTTGAATGTAATTCATCTGAACTGAGCAGGAACATCCTTGTAGCATGCAACACACACACACACACACACACACACACACACACACACACACACACACACACACACACACACACACACATTCCAGATTTCCCTGAGGGCCTGGATCTGGGTAATTCTTAATGCTGACAGCCAATCAGGAAGCAGCGTTCGGAGGAATCCGCTCTGCCTCCTCCCTGGCCATTTCCTGCCATTGTTTAGTCCTGGAGGTTCTAGAACACCTCGGAGGTTCCATGGTCAGCCATAACAAAGACAAGGATGCTTCCCACGACATCAAAACTTATTCCACACTAAACCGTGAATACTGGAGAATAGACTATTGTCTCAACTACTTGACATCGATTGGCTTGTTGATATCTAGTCTGCATGGGAGGTTGTTGTGGGTTGTAGGCCGTGAACTTTCTCCACAGTGCTGTATTGTGTGGTAGTGGCCAGGGTTAATACAGTATCTGCCCTGTGGGACAAGGTGAAAAGTAGTGCACTATATAGGGAATAGCCATATAGGACATAACCCATATCAGATGTCTTGTCCGTCATTACCCCGGTCTCTCTGTCTGTCATTACCCCTGTCTCTCTGTCTTGTCTGTCATTACCCCTGTCTCTCTGTCTGTCATTACACCTGTCTCTCATTTTTTGTCTGTCATTACACCTGTCTCTCTGTCTGTCATTACACCTGTCTCTCTGTCTGTCATTATACCTGTCTCTCTGTCTGTCATTACCCCTGTCTCTCTGTCTTGTCTGTCATTACACCTGTCTCTCTGTCTGTCATTACACCTGTCTCTCTGTCTGTCATTACACCTGTCTCTCTGTCTGTCATTACCCCTGTCTCTCTGTCTTGTCTGTCATTACCCCTATCTCTCTGTTTTGTCTGTCATTACACCTGTCTCTCTGTCTTGTATGTCATTACCCCTGTCTCTCTGTCTGTCATTACACCTGTCTCTCTGCCTGTCATTACACCTGTCTCTCTGTCTGTCATTACACCTGTCTCTCTGTCTGTCATTACACCTGTCTCTCTGTCTGTCATTACCCCTGTCTCTCTGTCTTGTCTGTCATTACCCCTATCTCTCTGTTTTGTCTGTCATTACACCTGTCTCTCTGTCTTGTATGTCATTACCCCTGTCTCTCTGTCTGTCATTACACCTGTCTCTCTGTCTGTCATTACACCTGTCTCTCTGTCTTGTCTGTCATTACCCCTGTCTCTCTGTCTTGTCTGTCATTACACCTGTCTCTCATTTTTTGTCTGTCATTACACCTGTCTCTCTGTCTGTCATTACACCTGTCTCTGTCTGTCATTACACCTGTCTCTCTGTCCTGTCTGTCATTACCCCTGTCTCTCTGTCTTGTCTGTCATTACCCCTGTCTCTCTGTTTGTCATTACGCCTGTCTCTCTGTTGTCATTACCCCTGTCTCTGTCTGTCATTACACCTGTCTCTCTGTCTGTCATTACACCTGTCTCTCTGTCTGTCATTACCCCTGTATCTCTGTCTGTCATTACACCTGTCTCTCTGTCTGTCATTACCCCTGTCTCTCTGTTTGTCATTACCCCTGTCTCTCTGTTGTCATTACCCCTGTCTCTGTCTGTCATTACACCTGTCTCTCTGTCTGTCATTACACCTGTCTCTCTGTCTTGTCTGTCATTACACCTGTCTCTCTGTCTGTCATTACCCCTGTCTCTCTGTCTGTCATTACCCCTGTCTCTCTGTCTGTCATTACACCTGTCTCTCTGTCTGTCATTACACCTGTCTCTCTTTCTGTCATTACACCTGTCTCTCTGTCTTATCTGTCATTAAACATGTCTCTCTGTCTGTCATTACACCTGTCTCTCTGTCTGTCATTACACCTGTCTCTCTGTCTTGTCTATCATTACCCCTGTCTCTCTGCCTGTCATTACACCTGTCTCTCTGTCTGTCATTACACCTGTCTCTCTGTCTGTCATTACACCTGTCTCTCTGTCTGTCATTACCCCTGTCTCTCTGTCTTGTCTGTCATTACCCCTATCTCTCTGTTTTGTCTGTCATTACACCTGTCTCTCTGTCTTGTATGTCATTACCCCTGTCTCTCTGTCTGTCATTACACCTGTCTCTCTGTCTGTCATTACACCTGTCTCTCTGTCTTGTCTGTCATTACCCCTGTCTCTCTGTCTTGTCTGTCATTTCCCCTGTCTCTCTGTCTGTCATTACACCTGTCTCTCATTTTTTGTCTGTCATTACACCTGTCTCTCTGTCTGTCATTACACCTGTCTCTGTCTGTCATTACACCTGTCTCTCTGTCCTGTCTGTCATTACCCCTGTCTCTCTGTCTTGTCTGTCATTACCCCTGTCTCTCTGTTTGTCATTACCCCTGTCTCTCTGTTGTCATGACCCCTGTCTCTGTCTGTCATTACACCTGTCTCTCTGTCTGTCATTACACCTGTCTCTCTGTCTTGTCTATCATTACCCCTGTCTCTCTGCCTGTCATTACACCTGTCTCTCTGTCTGTCATTACACCTGTCTCTCTGTCTGTCATTACCCCTGTCTCTCTGTCTTGTCGGTCATTACCCCTATCTCTCTGTTTTGTCTGTCATTACACCTGTCTCTCTGTCTTGTATGTCATTACCCCTGTCTCTCTGTCTGTCATTACACCTGTCTCTCTGTCTGTCATTACACCTGTCTCTCTGTCTTGTCTGTCATTACACCTGTCTCTCTGTCTGTCATTACACCTGTCTCTCTGTCTGTCATTACCCCTGTATCTCTGTCTGTCATTACACCTGTCTCTCTGTCTGTCATTACCCCTGTCTCTCTGTTTGTCATTACCCCTGTCTCTCTGTTGTCATTACCCCTGTCTCTGTCTGTCATTACACCTGTCTCTCTGTCTGTCATTACACCTGTCTCTCTGTCTTGTCTGTCATTACACCTGTCTCTCTGTCTGTCATTACACCTGTCTCTCTGTCTGTCATTACCCCTGTCTCTCTTTCTGTCATTACACCTGTCTCTCTGTCTTGTCTGTCATTACACCTGTCTCTCTGTCTGTCATTACACCTGTCTCTCTGTCTGTCATTACACCTGTCTCTCTTTCTGTCATTACACCTGTCTCTCTGTCTTATCTGTCATTAAACATGTCTCTCTGTCTGTCATTACACCTGTCTCTCTGTCTGTCATTACCCCTGTCTCTCTGTCTGTCATTACCCCTGTCTCTGACTGTTGACTGGGGTGAATGCAGGAGCAGATTTCAGGAGCAGGACACCCTCCCGTTGACTGATGGCTGACATAAGGGCATTTACTTTACGTGATAGGCCTATCTGGCTTATATCATTATGATGTCATAATGCTCCTTGTGATGTATGATATTATATTATATTATGATGTCATAATGCTCATTGACATAAAGGGTGCGTTCGTAAATCCACTCTAGATTGTCAGAGTGCGCTCTGGCAGTTCATAAATTCAGAGCGTTCTTTGATTGTCAGTTAGTGAATCGAGAGCGTTTTGCTCTCGGAGCATTCAGAGCCACACTGGACACTCTGGCCGAGGAGTCGAGTTGATCCGAGCGTTCTGAGCTCACAGTGGCAGTGTCACATCTACTCCCGTTTCTCCTCTCCGGTGTTCTGAGCTCACAATGGCAGTGTCACATCTACTCTCGCTTCTCCTCTCCGGCGTTCTGACCTCACAATGGCAGTGTCACATCTTCTCTCGCTTCTCCTCTCCGGCGTTCTGACCTCACAGTGTCACATCTACTCCCGCTTCTCCTCTCCGGCGTTCTGACCTCACAGTGTCACATCTACTCTCGCTTCTCCTCTCCGGCGTTCTGACCTCACAGTGTCACATCTACTCTCGCTTCTCCTCTCCGGTGTTCTGACCTCACAGTGTCACATCTACTCCCGCTTCTCCTCCGGCGTTCGACGTCGCCTGTATACTCATCACCGGTCCTGGGATCCATCATTA
Organism: Oncorhynchus nerka; assembly: GCF_034236695.1. NCBI lineage: Eukaryota > Metazoa > Chordata > Actinopteri > Salmoniformes > Salmonidae > Oncorhynchus > Oncorhynchus nerka. The sequence goes on from NC_088399.1 coordinate 4,766,654, forward strand.
TGCCCACCTCTTCAGAATAGCGTACGAAGTACCGGTTCGTTCCATCCCCTGGATGCTGCTACGGTCCGGAAGGTGAGCGTGTACTCAGCCGCCATCTGGTCCCTTGCCGTAATTGGAGTAAGCGCTCACCAAAGATTTGGCATGGTCCCTCAGATCCTCAAAAAGTTTTACAGCTGCACCTTTGAGAGCATCTTGACAGGCTGCGTTGTCACTTGGTATGGCAACTGCTTGGCATCCGACTGTAAAGTGCTTCTCCAGGACTGAGTAGTCAACTGAGCTGGTTTAAGAGAGCTTCAAAGTGTCCACCCCACCTCGGGACTACTTAGTTTGGTCCTTTATGAGAGTGGACCTACTTCTGAGGAGGCGCTCCCATCCAGAGCAACCCACAGCTAGTGGGTTCATCTCAAGATAACCAGGCTAGACAACCACGTATCACATCCATAATACAATGGAGAAGAAAAAAACATCTGTTTTTATTGCTAGTTTGAGTTACCTGGGTTACCAGAGAGTTCCATGTAGTCATGTTACCTGGATTACCAGAAAGAGTTCCATGTAGTTATGTTACCTGGGTTACCAGAAAGAGTTCCATGTAGTCATGTTACCTGGGTTACCAGAGAGTTCCATGTAGTCATGTTACCTGGGTTACCAGAGAGTTCCATGTAGTCATGTTACCTGGGTTACCAGAGAGTTCTATGTAGTCATGTTACCTGGGTTACCAGAGAGTTCCATGTAGTCATGGCTCCATTTAATACTGTGTGTTTCCCAGCCTCTGTTCTGGACCTGGGAGCTGTGAAGAGACCTCTGGTTGCATGTCTTGTCTTGTACCGATTAGTGTCCGAACTGTGTGCCAACAGACAATTCGGTACCTTCAACACCTCAACACCTCGCACGAACACCACAAGTGATGCAGTCAATATCTCTTCAACTTTGAGCCAGGAGAGATTGACATGTCATTGAAATTGTCCCTCCGTGTTCATCTAAGTGCAAAACGTGCTGCTCTGTTTTGGACCAACTGCAATTTGCCGATGTCCCTTCTTGCCACAACAGACCACCCAGCTGGACAGTAGTCTTATACAACTGACTAGATATCCCCCTTTCCTTTACAACTGACTAGATATCCCCCTTTCCTTTACAACTGACTAGATATCCCCCTTTCCAACTGACTAGATATCCCCCTTTCCCTTTCCAACTGACTAGATATCCCCCTTTCCAACTGACTAGATATCCCCCTTTCCCTTTCCAACTGACTAGATATCCCCCTTTCCTTTACAACTGGCCAGGTATGCCCCTTATCTTTACAACTGACTAGTTATCCCCCTTACCTTTACAACTGACTAGGTATCCCCCTTACATTTACAACTGACTGGGTATCCCCCTTTACAACTGACTAGATATCCCCCTTTCCTTTACAACTGACTAGGTATCCCCCTTTCCTTTACAACTGACGAGATATCCCCCTTTCCTTTACAACTGACTAGGTATCCCCCGTACCTTTACAACTGACTAGGTATCCCCCCTTACAACTGACTAGGTATCCCCCTTTCCCCTTTACAACTGACTAGGTATCCCCCCTTACAACTGACTAGGTATCCCCCTTTCCAACTGACTAGTTATCCCCCTTTCCAACTGACTAGTTATCCCCTTTCCCCTTTCCCTTTACAACTGACTAGGTATCCCCTTTCCCTTTACAACTGACTAGATATCCCCTTTCCCTTTACAACTGACTAGATATCCCCTTTCCCTTTACAACTGACTAGATATCCCCCTTTCCTTTACAACTGACTAGTTATCCCCTTTCCCCTTTACAACTGACTAGGTATCCCCTTACCTTACAACTGACTAGAAATCCCCCTTTCCAACTGACTAGGTATCCCCCCTTACAACTGACTAGGTATCCCCCTTTCCCCTTTACAACTGACTAGGTATCCCCCCTTACAACTGACTAGGTATCCCCCTTTCCAACTGACTAGTTATCCCCCTTTCCAACTGACTAGTTATCCCCTTTCCCTTTACAACTGACTAGGTATCCCCCTTACAACTGACTAGGTATCCCCCTTTCCAACTGACTAGTTATCCCTTTCCCCTTTACAACTGACTAGGTATCCCCCTTACAACTGACTAGGTATCCCCTTTCCAACTGACTAGGTATCCCCCTTTCCAACTGACTAGGTATCCCCCTTTCCCCTTTCCAACTGACTAGATATCCCCCTTTCCAACTGATTAGATATCCCCTTTCCCCTTTCCAACTGACTAGGTATCCCCCTTTCCCTTTCCAACTGACTAGATATCCCCCTTTCCAACTGACTAGGTATCCCCTTCCCTTTCCAACTGACTAGATATCCCCCTTTCCCTTTCCAACTGACTAGATATCCCCCTTTCCAACTGACTAGGTATCCCCTTTCCAACTGACTAGATATCCCCCTTTCCCCTTTCCAACTGACTAGTTATCCCCCTTTCCAACTGACTAGTTATCCCCTTTCCCCTTTCCAACTGACTAGTTATCCCCTTTCCAACTGACTAGTTATCCCCCTTTCCAACTGACTAGTTATCCCCTTTCCAACTGACTAGATATCCCCCTTTCCCTTTCCCTTTACAACTGACTTGGTATCCCCCTTTCCAACTGACTAGATATCCCCCTTTCCCCTTTCCAAATGACTAGATATCCCCCTTTCCAACTGACTAGGTATCCCCCTTTCCAACTGACTAGATATCCCCTTTCCAACTGACTAGGTATCCCCCTTTCCAACTGACTAGATATCCCCCTTTCCCCTTCCCAACTGACTAGATATCCCCCTTTCCAACTGACTAGATATCCCCCTTTCCCCTTTCCAACTGACTAGTTATCCCCCTTTCCTTTCCAACTGACTAGTTATCCCCCTTTCCAACTGACTAGTTATCCCCTTTCCCCTTTCCAACTGAATAGGTATCCCCCTTACAACTGACTAGGTATCCCCCTTTCCAACTGACAGAGATATCCCCTTTCCAACTGACTAGATATCCCCCTTTCCCTTTCCAACTGACTAGTTATCCCCTTTCCCTTTCCAACTGACTAGTTATCCCCTTTCCAACTGACTAGTTATCCCCCTTTCCCTTTCCAACTGAATAGGTATCCCCTTACAACTGACTAGGTATCCCCTTTCCAACTGACTAGTTATCCCCTTTCCAACTGACTAGGTATCCCCTTTCCCCTTTACAACTGACTAGGTATCCCCCTTACAACTGACTAGGTATCCCCTTTCCAACTGACTAGTTATCCCCTTTCCAACTGACTAGTTATCCCCCTTTCCCTTTCCCTTTACAACTGACTAGGTATCCCCCTTACAACTGACTAGGTATCCCCTTTCCAACTGACTAGTTATCCCCTTTCCCTTTACAACTGACTAGGTATCCCCCCTTACAACTGACTAGGTATCCCCCTTTCAACTGACTAGGTATCCCCTTTCCAACTGACTAGGTATCCCCCTTTCCCTTTCCAACTGACTAGATATCCCCTTTCCAACTGATTAGATATCCCCCTTTCCCCTTTCCAACTGACTAGGTATCCCCCTTTCCCTTTCCAACTGACTAGATATCCCCTTTCCAACTGACTAGTTATCCCCCTTTCCCCTTTCCAACTGACTAGATATCCCCTTTCCAACTGACTAGGTATCCCCTTTCCAACTGACTAGGTATCCCCTTTCCAACTGACTAGTTATCCCCCTTTCCCCTTTCCAACTGACTAGTTATCCCCCTTTCCAACTGACTAGGTATCCCCCTTTCCCCTTTCCAACTGACTAGATATCCCCCTTTCCCCTTTCCAACTGACTAGATATCCCCCTTTCCAACTGACTAGGTATCCCCTTTCCAACTGACTAGTTATCCCCTTTCCCTTTCCAACTGACTAGTTAGCCCTTTCCAACTGACTAGTTATCCCCTTTCCAACTGACTAGTTATCCCCTTTCCAACTGACTAGATATCCCCCTTTCCCTTTCCCCTTTACAACTGACTTGGTATCCCCTTTCCAACTGACTAGATATCCCCCTTTCCCTTTCCAAATGACTAGATATCCCCCCTTTCCAACTGACTAGGTATCCCCTTTCCAACTGACTAGATATCCCCTTTCCAACTGACTAGGTATCCCCCTTTCCAACTGACTAGATATCCCCCTTTCCCACTGACTAGATATCCCCTTTCCAACTGACTAGATATCCCCCTTTCCCTTTCCAACTGACTAGTTATCCCCCTTTCCCCTTTCCAACTGACTAGTTATCCCCCTTTCCAACTGACTAGTTATCCCCCTTTCCCTTTCCAACTGAATAGGTATCCCCCTTTCCTTTCCAACTGACTAGATATCCCCCTTTCCCTTTCCAACTGACTAGATATCCCCTTTCCAACTGACTAGGTATCCCCCTTTCCCCTTTCCAACTGACTAGATATCCCCTTTCCAACTGACTAGGTATCCCCTTTCCAACTGACTAGATATCCCCCTTTCCTTTCCAACTGACTAGATATCTCCTTTCCCCTTTCCAACTGACTAGTTATCCCCCTTTCCCCTTTCCAACTGACTAGTTATCCCCCTTTCCCTTTCCAACTGACTAGTTATCCCCCTTTCCAACTGACTAGTTATCCCCCTTTCCCCTTTCCAACTGACTAGTTATCCCCTTTCCAACTGACTAGATATCCCCCTTTCCCCTTTCCCCTTTACAACTGACTAGGTATCCCCTTTCCCCTTTCCCCTTTACAACTAACTAGATATCCCCCTTTCCAACTGACTAGGTATCCCCCTTTCCCCTTTCCCCTTTCCAACTGACTAGATATCCCCCTTAACTTTACAACTGACTAGGTATCCCCCTTACCTTTACAACTGACCAGGTATCCCCCTTACCTTTACAACTGACTAGATATCCCCTTTCCTTTACAACTGACCAGGTATCCCCCTTACCTTTACAACTGACTAGGTATCCCCCTTACCTTTACAACTGACTAGGTATCCCCCTTACCTTTACAACTGACTAGGTATCCCCCTTTACAACTGACTAGGTATCCCCTTACCTTTACAACTGACTAGTTATCCCCCTTTCCCCTTTCCAACTGACTAGGTATCCCCCCTTACAACTGACTAGGTATCCCCCTTTTTCCTTTCCCATTTACAACTGACTAGGTATCCCCCTTACAACTGACTAGGTATCCCCCTTTCCCTTTCCCTTTACAACTGACTAGGTGTCCCCTTTCCTTTCCCCTTTACAACTGACTAGGTATCCCCTTTCCAACTGACTAGGTATCCCCTTTCCAACTGACTAGGTATCCCCCTTTCCCTTTACAACTGACTAGGTATCCCCCTTACAACTGACTAGGTATCCCCTTTCCCCTTCCCCTTTACAACGGACTAGATGTCCCCATTTCCCCTTCCCCCTTTACAACTGACTAGGTATCCCCCTTTCCCCTTTCCTTTCCAACTGACTAGGTATCCCCCTTTCCCTTTACAACGGACTACATGTCCCCCTTTCCCCTTCCCTTTACAACTGACTAGGTATCCCCTTTCCCCTTTACAACGGACAGATGTCCCCCTTTCCCTTTTCCCTTTACAACTGACTAGGTATCCCCTGTCCCCTTTCCCTTTACAACTGACTAGGTATCCCCTTTCCAACTGACTAGTTATCCCCTTTCCAACTGACTAGGTATCCCCTTTCCAACTGACTAGGTATCCCCCTTTCCCTTCCCCTTTACAACGGACTAGTTATCCCCCTTTCCCCTTTCCCCTTTACAACTGACTAGGTATCCCCCCTTACAACTGACTAGGTATCCCCTTTCCCTTTACAACTGACTAGATATCCCCCTTTCCAACTGACTAGATATCCCCTTTCCCTTTCCAACTGACTAGATATCCCCTGTTCCAACTGACTAGATATTCCCCCTTTCCCTTTCCAACTGACTAGATATCCCCTTTCCCTTTACAACTGACTAGATATCCCCCTTTCCCTTTACAACTGACTAGATATCCCCCTTCCCAACTGACTAGATATCCCCTTACCTTTACAACTGACTAGGTATCCCCTTACCTTTACAACTGACTAGTTATCCCCTTACCTTTACAACTGACTAGGTATCCCCTTACCTTTCCAACTGACTAGTTATCCTTTCCCTTTACAACTGACTAGGTATCCCCTTTCCAACTGACTAGGTATCCCCTTTCCCTTCCCCTTTACAACTGACTAGTTATCCCCCTTTCCAACTGACTAGGTATCCCCCTTACAACTGACTAGGTATCCCCTTTCCAACGGACTAGATGTCCCCTTTCCAACTGACTAGGTATCCCCCTTTCCCCTTTACAACGGACTAGATGTCCCCCTTTCCCCTTTACAACTGACTAGGTATCCCCTTTCCAACTGACTAGTTATCCCCTTTCCAACTGACTAGGTATCCCCTTTCCCTTCCCTTTACAACGGACTAGTTATCCCCTTTCCCTTTACAACTGACTAGATATCCCCTTTCCAACTGACTAGATATCCCCCTTTCCCTTTCCAACTGACTAGATATCCCCCTTTCCAACTGACTAGATATCCCCCTTTCCTTTACAACTGACTAGATATCCCCTTTCCCTTTCCAACTGACTAGATATCCCCCTTTCCAACTGACTAGATATCCCCCTTACCTTTACAACTGACTAGGTATCCCCTTACCTTTCCAACTGACTAGATATCCCCTTTCCAACTGATTAGATATCCCCTTTCCCCTTTCCAACTGACTAGATATCCCCCTTTCCAACTGACTAGGTATCCCCTTTCCCTTTCCAACTGACTAGATATCCCCTTTCCCCTTTCCAACTGACTAGATATCCCCTTTCCCCTTTCCAACTGACTAGATATCCCCTTTCCAACTGACTAGATATCCCCCTTACCTTTACAACTGACTAGGTATCCCCCTTACCTTTACAACTGACTAGGTATCCCCCTTACCTTTACAACTGACCAGGTATCCCCTTACCTTTACAACTGGCCAGGTATCCCTCTTACCTTTCCAACTGACTAGGTATCCCCCTTACCTTTCCAGCTGACTAGGTATCCCCCTTACCTTTACAACTGACTAGGTATCCCCCTTACATTTACAACTGACTAGGTAAAACCCTTTACAACTGACTAGATATCCCCTTTCCCTTTACAACTGACTAGATATCCCCTTTCCTTTACAACTGACCAGGTATCCCCTTACCTTTACAACTGACCAGGTATCCCCCTTACCTTTACAACTGACTAGGTATCCCCCTTACCTTTACAACTGACTAGGTATCCCCCTTACCTTTACAACTGACTAGGTATCCCCCTTTACAACTGACTAGGTATCCCCCTTACCTTTACAACTGGCCAGGTATGCCCCTTACCTTTACAACTGACTAGTTATCCCCCTTTCCCCTTTCCAACTGACTAGGTATCCCCCCTTACAACTGACTAGGTATCCCCTTTTTCCTTTCCCATTTACAACTGACTAGGTATCCCCCTTACAACTGACCAGGTATCCCCTTTCCCTTTCCTTTACAACTGACTAGGTGTCCCCTTTCCCCTTTCCCTTTACAACTGACTAGGTATCCCCTTTACAACTGACTAGGTATCCCCTTTCCAACTGACTAGGTATCCCCTTTCCCCTTTACAACTGACTAGGTATCCCCTTACAACTGACTAGGTATCCCCTTTCCCCTTCCCCTTTACAACGGACTAGATGTCCCCATTTCCCTTCCCCTTTACAACTGACTAGGTATCCCCTTTCCCTTTCCCCTTTCCAACTGACTAGGTATCCCCTTTCCCTTTACAACGGACTACATGTCCCCTTTTCCTTCCCCTTTACAACTGACTAGGTATCCCCTTTCCCTTTACAACGGACTAGATGTCCCCCCTTTCCCCTTCCCTTTACAACTGACTAGGTATCCTTTCCCCTTTACAACGGACTAGATGTCCCCCTTCCCTTTCCCCTTTACAACTGACTAGGTATCCCCTTTCCCTTTCCCTTTACAACTGACTAGGTATCCCCCTTTCCAACTGACTAGGTATCCCCTTACCTTTCCAGCTGACTAGTTATCCCCTTACCTTTACAACTGACTAGGTATCCCCTTACATTTACAACTGACTAGGTATCCCCTTTACAACTGACTAGATATCCCCCTTTCCCTTTACAACTGACTAGATATCCCCCTTTCCTTTACAACTGACCAGGTATCCCCCTTACCTTTACAACTGACCAGGTATCCCCCTTACCTTTACAACTGACTAGGTATCCCCCTTACCTTTACAACTGACTAGGTATCCCCCTTACCTTTACAACTGACTAGGTATCCCCCTTTACAACTGACTAGGTATCCCCCTTACCTTTACAACTGGCCAGGTATGCCCCTTACCTTTACAACTGACTAGTTATCCCCCTTTCCCCTTTCCAACTGACTAGGTATCCCCCCTTACAACTGACTAGGTATCCCCCTTTTTCCTTTCCCATTTACAACTGACTAGGTATCCCCCCTTACAACTGACCAGGTATCCCCCTTTCCCCTTTCCCCTTTACAACTGACTACGTGTCCCCCTTTCCCCTTTCCCCTTTACAACTGACTAGGTATCCCCCTTTACAACTGACTAGGTATCCCCCTTTCCAACTGACTAGGTATCCCCCTTTCCCCTTTACAACTGACTAGGTATCCCCCCTTACAACTGACTAGGTATCCCCCTTTCCCTTTCCCTTTCCAACTGACTAGGTATCCCCCTTTCCCTTTACAACGGACTACATGTCCCCTTTCCCCTTCCCCTTTACAACTGACTAGGTATCCCCTTTCCCCTTTACAACGGACTAGATGTCCCCTTTCCCCTTCCCCCTTTACAACTGACTAGGTATCCCTTTCCCCTTTACAACGGACTAGATGTCCCCTTTCCCCTTTCCCCTTTTACAACTGACTAGGTATCCCCCTTTCCCCTTTCCCCTTTACAACTGACTAGGTATCCCCTTTCCAACTGACTAGTTATCCCCTTTCCAACTGACTAGGTATCCCCTTTCCAACTGACTAGGTATCCCCTTTCCCTTCCCCTTACAACGGACTAGTTATCCCCCTTTCCCCTTTCCCTTTACAACTGACTAGGTATCCCCCTTACAACTGACTAGGTATCCCCTTTCCCTTTACAACTGACTAGATATCCCCCTTTCCAACTGACTAGATATCCCACTCTCCAACTGACTAGATATCCCCTTTCCCTTTCCAACTGACAGATATCCCCTTTCCTTTCCAACTGACTAGATATCCCCGTTCCAACTGACTAGATATTCCCCTTTCCCTTTCCAACTGACTAGATATCCCCCTTTCCCTTTACAACTGACTAGATATCCCCTTACCTTTACAACTGACTAGATATCCCCTTACCTTTACAACTGACTAGGTATCCCCTTACCTTTACAACTGACTAGTTATCCCCCTTACCTTTACAACTGACTAGTTATCCCCTTACCTTTACAACTGACTAGGTATCCTTACCTTTCCAACTGACTAGTTATCTCCCTTTCCCCTTTACAACTGACTAGGTATCCCCTTTCCAACTGACTAGGTATCCCCTTTCCAACTGACTAGTTATCCCCCTTTCCAACTGACTAGGTATCCCCTTACAACGGACTAGATGTCCCCTTTCCCTTCCCAACTGACTAGGTATCCCCCTTTCCCCTTTACAACGGACTAGATGTCCCCTTTCCCTTTCCAACTGACTAGGTATCCCCCTTTCCAACTGACTAGTTATCCCCTTTCCAACTGACTAGGTATCCCCTTTCCAACTGACTAGTTATCCCCTTTCAACTGACTAGATATCCCCCTTTCCAACTGACTAGATATCCCCTTTCCTTTCCAACTGACTAGATATCCCCTTTCCAACTGACTAGATATCCCCTTTCCCTTTACAACTGACTAGATATCCCCTTTCCCTTTCCAACTGACTAGATATCCCCCTTTCCAACTGACTAGATATCCCCTTACCTTTACAACTGACTAGGTATCCCCTTACCTTTCCAACTGACTAGATATCCCCCTTTCCAACTGATTAGATATCCCCTTTCCCTTTCCAACTGACTAGATATCCCCTTTCCAACTGACTAGGTATCCCTTTCCCCTTTCCAACTGACTAGATATCCCCCTTTCCCTTTCCAACTGACTAGATATCCCCTTTCCCTTTCCAACTGACTAGATATCCCCCTTTCCAACTGACTAGATATCCCCTTACCTTTACAACTGACTAGGTATCCCCTTACCTTTACAACTGACTAGGTATCCCCTTACCTTTACAACTGACCAGGTATCCCCTATTTTTTACAACTGGCCAGGTATCCCCTTACCTTTCCAACTGACTAGGTATCCCCCTTACCTTTCCAGCTGACTAGTTATCCCCCTTACCTTTACAACTGACTAGGTATCCCCCTTACATTTACAACTGACTAGGTAAAACCCCTTTACAACTGACTAGATATCCCCCTTTCCCTTTACAACTGACTAGATATCCCCCTTTCCTTTACAACTGACCAGGTATCCCCCTTACCTTTACAACTGACCAGGTATCCCCCTTACCTTTACAACTGACTAGGTATCCCCCTTACCTTTACAACTGACTAGGTATCCCCCTTACCTTTACAACTGACTAGGTATCCCCCTTTACAACTGACTAGGTATCCCCCTTACCTTTACAACTGGCCAGGTATGCCCCTTACCTTTACAACTGACTAGTTATCCCCCTTTCCCCTTTCCAACTGACTAGGTATCCCCCCTTACAACTGACTAGGTATCCCCCTTTTTCCTTTCCCATTTACAACTGACTAGGTATCCCCCCTTACAACTGACCAGGTATCCCCCTTTCCCTTTCCCCTTTACAACTGACTAGGTGTCCCCTTTCCCTTTCCCCTTTACAACTGACTAGGTATCCCCTTTACAACTGACTAGGTATCCTTTCCAACTGACTAGGTATCCCCCTTCCCCTTTACAACTGACTAGGTATCCCCCTTACAACTGACTAGGTATCCCCTTTCCTTCCCTTTACAACGGACTAGATGTCCCCATTTCCCTTCCCCTTTACAACTGACTAGGTATCCCCTTTCCCTTTCCCCTTTCCAACTGACTAGGTATCCCCTTTCCCCTTTACAACGGACTACATGTCCCCTTTCCCCTTCCCCTTTACAACTGACTAGGTATCCCCTTTCCCTTTACAACGGACTAGATGTCCCCCTTTCCTTCCCCTTTACAACTGACTAGGTATCCCCTTTCCCTTTACAACGGACTAGATGTCCCCCTTTCCTTTCCCCTTTACAACTGACTAGGTATCCCCTTTCCCTTTCCCCTTTACAACTGACTAGGTATCCCCTTTCCAACTGACTAGGTATCCCCTTACCTTTCCAGCTGACTAGTTATCCCCCTTACCTTTACAACTGACTAGGTATCCCCTTACATTTACAACTGACTAGGTATCCCCTTTACAACTGACTAGATATCCCCTTTCCTTTACAACTGACTAGATATCCCCTTTCCTTTACAACTGACCAGGTATCCCCCTTACCTTTACAACTGACCAGGTATCCCCCTTACCTTTACAACTGACTAGGTATCCCCCTTTACCTTTACAACTGACTAGGTATCCCCTTACCTTTACAACTGACTAGGTATCCCCTTTACAACTGACTAGGTATCCTTACCTTTACAACTGGCCAGGTATGCCCCTTACCTTTTACAACTGACTAGTTATCCCCCTTCCCCTTTCCAACTGACTAGGTATCCCCTTACAACTGACTAGGTATCCCCTTTTCCTTTCCCATTTACAACTGACTAGGTATCCCCCTTACAACTGACCAGGTATCCCCCTTTCCCTTTCCCCTTTACAACTGACTACGTGTCCCCCTTTCCCCCTTTCCCTTTACAACTGACTAGGTATCCCCTTTACAACTGACTAGGTATCCCCTTTCCAACTGACTAGGTATCCCCTTTCCCTTTACAACTGACTAGGTATCCCCTTACAACTGACTAGGTATCCCCCTTTCCTTTCCTTTCCAACTGACTAGGTATCCCCCTTTCCCTTTACAACGGACTACATGTCCCCTTTCCTTCCCTTTACAACTGACTAGGTATCCCCTTTCCCTTTACAACGGACTAGATGTCCCCTTTCCCTTCCCCTTTACAACTGACTAGGTATCCCCTTTCCCTTTACAACGGACTAGATGTCCCCTTTCCCCTTTCCCTTTACAACTGACTAGGTATCCCCTTCCCTTTCCCTTTACAACTGACTAGGTATCCCCCTTTCCAACTGACTAGTTATCCTTTCCAACTGACTAGGTATCCCCTTTCCAACTGACTAGGTATCCCCTTTTTCCCCCTTTACAACGGACTAGTTATCCCCTTCCTTTCCCTTTACAACTGACTAGGTATCCCCTTACAACTGACTAGGTATCCCCCTTTCCCTTTACAACTGACTAGATATCCCCCTTTCCAACTGACTAGATATCCCACTCTCCAACTGACTAGATATCCCCCTTTCCCTTTCCAACTGACTAGATATCCCCTTTCCCTTTCCAACTGACTAGATATCCCCCGTTCCAACTGACTAGATATTCCCCCTTTCCCTTTCCAACTGACTAGATATCCCCCTTTCCCTTTACAACTGACTAGATATCCCCCTTACCTTTACAACTGACTAGATATCCCCCTTACCTTTACAACTGACTAGGTATCCCCCTTACCTTTACAACTGACTAGTTATCCCCCTTACCTTTACAACTGACTAGTTATCCCCCTTACCTTTACAACTGACTAGGTATCCCCCTTACCTTTCCAACTGACTAGTTATCCCCTTCCCTTTACAACTGACTAGGTATCCCCTTTCCAACTGACTAGGTATCCCCTTTCCAACTGACTAGTTATCCCCTTTCCAACTGACTAGGTATCCCCTTACAACGGACTAGATGTCCCCTTTCCTTCCCAACTGACTAGGTATCCCCCTTTCCTTTACAACGGACTAGATGTCCCCCTTTCCCTTTCCAACTGACTAGGTATCCCCTTTCCAACTGACTAGTTATCCCTTTCCAACTGACTAGGTATCCCCTTTCCAACTGACTAGGTATCCCCCTTTCCCTTCCCTTTACAACGGACTAGTTATCCCCTTTCCCCTTTACAACTGACTAGGTATCCCCCTTTCCAACTGACTAGATATCCCCTTTTCCTTCCTTTCCAACTGACTAGATGTCCCCTTTCCCTTTCCAACTGACTAGATATCCCCTTTCCAACTGACTAGATATCCCCTTTCCAACTGACTAGATATCCCCCCTTTCCAACTGACTAGATATCCCCTTTCCAACTGACTAGATATCCCCTTTACCTTACAACTGACTAGGTATCCCCCTTTACCTTTACAACTGACTAGGTATCCCCTTTACCTTACAACTGACTAGGTATCCCCCTTACCTTACAACTGGCCAGGGTATCCTCTTACCTTCCAACTGACTAGGTATCCCCTTACCTTTCCAGCTGACTAGGTATCCCCCTTACTTTTAACTGACTAGGTATCCCCCTTACATTTACAACTGACTAGGTATCCCCCTTACCTTTACAACTGACTAGGTATCCCCCTTACCTTTACAACTGGCCAGGTATCCCTCTTACCTTTCCAACTGACTAGGTATCCCCCTTACCTTTCCAACTGACTAGATATCCCCCTTTCCCCTTTACAACTGACTAGGTATCCCCCTTCCCTTTACAACTGACTAGAAATCCCCCTTTCCCCTTTCCAACTGACTAGGTATCCCCCCTTACAACTGACTAGGTATCCCCCTTTCCTTTACAACTGACAGATATCCCTTTCCAACTGATTAGATATCCTCTTTTCCCTTTCCAACTGACTAGATATCCCCTTTCCAACTGACTAGGTATCCCCCTTTCCCTTTCCAACTGACTAGATATCCCCTTTCCAACTGACTAGGTATCCCCTTTCCTTTCCAACTGACTAGATATCCCCTTTCCCTTCCAACTGACTAGTTATCCCCTTCCCCTTTCCAACTGACTAGGTATCCCCCTTTCCCTTTCCCTTACAACTGACTAGATATCCCCCTTTCCCTTTACAACTGACTAGGTATCCTCCTTTCCCCTTTACAACTGACTAGGTATCCCCTTCCCTTTCCCTTTTACAACTGACTAGGTATCCCCCTTTCCCTTTACAACTGACTAGGTATCCCCTTTCCCTTTCCAACTGACTAGGTAGCCCCCTTTCCCTGTACAACTGACTAGGTATCCCCCTTTCCCCAACTGACTAGGTATCCCCTTTTCCCTTTCCCCTTTCCAACTGCCTAGGTATCCCCTTTCCCTTTCCAACTGACTAGATATCCCCTTTCCCCTTTATCTTTCCCCTTTCCAACTGACTAGGTATCCCCCTTTCCTTTCCAACTGACTAGATATCCCCTTTCCAACTGACTAGATATCCCTTCCCTTTCCAACTGACTAGATATCCCCCTTTCCCTTTCCACCTGACTAGTTATCCCCCTTACCTTTACAACTGACTAGATATCCCCTTACCTTTCAACTGACTAGGTATCCCCCTTTCCTTTCCAACTGACTAGTTATCTCCTTTCCCTTTCCAACTGACTAGGTATCCCCCTTTCCAACTGACTAGGTATCCCCTTTCCAACTGACTAGTTATCCCCTTTCCAACTGACTAGGTATCCCACCTTTCCAACGGACTAGATGTCCCCCTTTCCTTTCCTTTTACAACTGACTAGGTATCCCCTTTCCTTTACAACGGACTAGATGTCCCCCTTTCCCCTTTCCAACTGACTAGGTATCCCCCTTTCCAACTGACTAGTTATCCCCCTTTCCAACTGACTAGGTATCCCCTTTCCAACTGACTAGGTATCCCCTTTCCCCTTCCTTTACAACGGACTAGTTATCCCCCTTTCCCCTTTACAACTGACTAGGTATCCCCCTACTAACTGACTAGATATCCCCCTCTTTCCCTTCCTTACAACTGACTAGATGTCCCCTTTCCAACTGACTAGATATCCCCCTTTCCAACTGACTAGATATCCCCCTTTCCCTTTCCAACTGACTAGATATCCCTTTCCAACTGACTAGATATCCCCTTTCCCTTTCCAACTGACTAGATATCCCCTTTCCAACTGACTAGATATCCCCCTTTTCCAACTGACTAGATATCCCCCTTTACAACTGACTAGGTATCCCCCCTTACCTTTTTACAACTGACTAGGTATCCCCTTTACCTTTACAACTGACTAGGTATCCCCTTACCTTTACAACTGGCCAGGTATCCTCTTTACCTTTCCAACTGACTAGGTATCCCCCCCTTTCCAGCTGACTAGTTATCCCACTTTAATTAGGTATCCTTACAGGTATCCCCTTCCATTTACAACTGACTAGGTATCCCCCTTTCCAACTGTGGACTAGATATCCTTCCCTTTACAACTGACTAGATATCCCCCTTTCCTTCTTAACTGACTAGATATCCTCTTTCCCCTTTTTTACAACCCCTTATCCCCTTCCCTTTACAACGGACTAGAAATCCCCTTTCCACTTTCAACTGACTAGATATCCCCCTTTCAACTGACTAGGTATCTTCCCCTTTCAACTGACTAGATATCCCCCTTTCCCTTTCCAACTGACTAGATATCCCCCTTTCCCCTTTACAATGACTAGATATCCCCCTTTTCCAACTGACTAGATATCCCCTTTCCTTTCCAACTGACTAGATATCCTTACCTTTCCAACTGACTAGGTATCCCCCTTCCTTTACAATTGACTAGATATCTCTTTTTACTCTTTCTCTAACTGGATAGGTATCCTACTTACCTTTCAGCTGACTATTATCCCCCTTACCTTTACAATTGACTAGGTATCATCTTTAAGATACAATTGACTAGGTATCCCTTTTTCTCTTTACAATTGACTAGATATCTCTTTTCTCTTTTTACAACTGACTAGATATCCCCTTTCCTTTCCAACTGATTAGGTATCCCTCTTTCCCCTTTACAATTGGATTAGGTATCCCCCTTCCCTTTACAATTGACTAGAAATCCCCCTTTCCCCTTTCCAACTGACTAGGTATCCCCCCTTACAACTGACTAGGTATCCCCTTTCCTTTACAACTGACTAGATATCCCCCTTTCCAACTGATTAGATATCCCCTTTCCCTTCCAACTGACTAGATATCCTTTCCAACTGGACTAGGTATCCCCCTTCCCCTTCTTTCCAACTGACCTAGATATCCCCTTTTTCCAACTGACTAGGTATCCCCCTTTCCTTTCCAACTGACTAGACTATCCTTCCCTTTACAACTGACTAGGTATCCCCCTTTCCCTTTCCTTTGCTGACTAGATATCCCTCTTTCCTTACAACTGACTAGGTATCCCCCTTTCCTTTCCTTTACAACTGTCCCCTTTCCCCTTTCCCTTTACAACTGACTAGGTATCCCCTTTCTCATACTGGCCGACTAGGTATCCCCTTTCCCTTTCCCTTCCAACTGACCAGGTATCCCTCTTCCCCTTTCCAACTGACTAGATATCCCCCTTCCCTTTCCCTTTCCAACTGACTAGGTATCCCCCTTTTCCTTTCCCCAACTGACTAGATATCCTTTCCAACTGACTAGATATCCCTTTCCTTTCCTTTCAACTGACTAGATATCCCCCTTTCCCTTTCCAACTGACTAGAAATCCTTTCCCTTTACAACTGACTAGATATCCCCCTTTCCCTTTCCAACTGACTAGATATCCCCTTTCCCTTTCCAACTGACTAGATATCCCACTTTCCCCTTTCCAACTGACTAGATAGCCCCTTTCCAACTGACTAGATATCCCCCTTTTCCTTTCCAACTGACTAGTTATCCTTTCCTTTCCAACTGACTAGGTTTCCCAACTGACTTTCCCCTTTCCAACTGAGCTAGGTATCCCCTTTCCTTTCCCCTTTCCAACTGACTAGATATCCCCCTTTCCCTTTCCAACTGACTAGGTATCCCCTTTTCCTTTCAACTGACTAGGTATCCCACCTTTCCTTTCCCTTTACAACTGACTAGGTATCCTTTCCCTTTCTTTACAACTGACTAGGTATCCCCTTTCCTTACAACTGATCAGTATCCCTTTCCCTTTACAACTGACTAGGTATCCCACCTTTCCCCTTTCCCTTTACAACTGACTAGGTATCCCCCTTTCCCTTTACAACTGACTAGGTATCCCTTTCTTTTCCTTTCCAACTGACTAGGTATCCCCTTTCCCTTTCCCTTTCCAACCGATCAGGTATCCCCTTCCTTTACAACTGACCGTGATATCACCCTTTCCCCCATTCCAACTGACTAGATATCCCCTTTCCCTTTCCACCTGACTAGATATCCCCTTCCCTTTACAACTGACTAGATATCCCCCTTTCCCTTCCAACTGACTAGATATCCTCTTCCCCTTTTCCAAATGACTAGATATCCCTCTTTTCCAACTGACTAGATATCCCCCTTTCCCCTTTTCCAACTGACTAGATATCCCTTTCCCTTTCCAACTGACTAGATATCCCCCTTACCTTTCCAACTGACTAGATATCCCCCCCCTTTCCAACTGACTAGATATCCCCTTTCCTTTCCAACTGACTAGATATCCCCTTTCATTTTCAACTGACTAGATATCCCCCTTTCCCATTCCAACTGACTAGATATCCCCTTCCTTTCAACTGACTAGATATCCCCCTTTCCCCCATTCCAACTGACTAGATATCCCCCTTTCCCCTTTACAACTGACTAGAGCAATACGTAACTGAACGAAGTACAA